>NW_017728997.1:12964857-12994862 GCF_001723915.1 Gavialis gangeticus | reverse complement strand
ACACCGCACATACTCCCCCCCATGGTGCACAGCCCCTGCCGCCATCAGTGGCAACCCTCGGGGCACTTGATGGCAGCCACCACTGGTGGCAGGGGGGGTGCCATTGGGGGAGTGTTCAGGAAGGTCTCCACACCCCCTACCCTCCCTCGCACCCCACACACCCACACCCTGCCTCCACAACCTCCCTCCCACATATACACCCCAAATTGCACCCCCCCACACACAACCACACTCCCTCATAACCCCCCCCACACCACCCACCCCCAATCCCCTCTCTTTGAAATATGTAGGCTTTGTTTGGGGCTTTTGGAGTTTGTTTGCCATAGGCTAATCCGGCCCTGCCTATTAACCTTCCTCTTAACATGTCAATGAAGGTTTAGGGTTGTAAAGTGCTCTGATGAGATAAGCAGACAAGGCTCTTTGGGTAAATAGGATATCTTTTATTAGACCAACTAAATAGTCGGAAAAAAAGTTGTTCTTTGCAAGCTGTTGGGTACAAAACCCCTTCTTCAGGCAGACCCTTCATCTGCAGTTGTTTTGGGCTCTCTTGGCTCGGATAGAGGCCACTGTGCAAAAATGCAGGTCTGTGAAAATGCAAATGTGTAACAGTGAGGATCAGAGGGGTGAGAGACAATAGGTGTGAGACAAGTTGGGGAGAAGGGGGAATGGTCACCTGGTGGCAGAATATAGCTGGTAAAATGTAGAGAGGTTACCTGGGGTATCAGATGGTAGGCAGGTTATAATATGCCATAAATCCAATGTCTATATTTAGTCCAGGACGAGATAAAGCACTGTATGAAGCGATGATGCTCTGACACAGGGAACAATTTTGCTATTTAAATAATTTCATAAGTATAGTCATTAATGAGTTGGGTCTCAAAGAGAAGCTATTAGCGTCCAAATATTTGTTCTTGTGCAAAATGCCTAGTAATTATGATATCTGTGTCTACGGAAACGCTCTCCGATTCATTTTCTGACCGTGCCGCACACAGTTCTTTACATCCACAGCAGTTCCTACATCTGCATCGGAAAGGCATATCGTCTTCGTCAGCATGAAGCGGGTTCATGTCAGTGGAGGATCTCGCGGCTCTGATTGCAGTGTAACAACCCCACTTCAGGGTGCTTCCGCCCCTTCTAGACATCTGCTGCCTATCGCTGGCATGAAGTGCTATCACAGGCACTTCAAACGCTAACTAGGCTTCAAGCACAGGCTCTAGCCCTTGGCAGGTCCTCTTTAGCACTCATATTTCAAACTGATATTGCTCTATTAGGCTGGGAGACAAAAATTGAACCAGGTCTTTCCAATTACAGCAATAGATCAACCCAGCAACTCCTTACCTAGTCCCTGGGAGAAGGCCAGTGGACTAGAAAGGAGGTTGGCACACCAGAGGATGTTCAACCCCAGATTCCCTGATACTTCCTCCGGCTCACTCCTACCTAGAGGGAAACTGAGCCCTGATGTGCAGACCCCCTTGGTCAGAACTTGGTTCATTTCTTGTATGGCAGTGGTCATCAAGCAGGGTGCCACGCGATCCTTTGAAAGGTGCCTTGAGGAGTGAGGAGATGAGCAGATACATGCAGGCTCAGGCCTGCTTCTGCCTGGCTGGATCCCCTACCTATCACTGCCTGGCCTTTGTGCAAAGAGGTAAGCACTGCAATATATACATTCGTTTTTCAAATGGAGTGCCAGCCAATTCAGGGACGTTATGAAGGGGAGCCTTGAGCCTAGTGTGGGGTGTCTTGAGTCCAGAAAGACCGAGAACCAAAAAGATTCAATGGTCTAGGTGAGGGCTCTTCATCCAACCTTTCTGATGCTCACAGGTGCAGCCTTCCCAAACCTCCTGACTGCAACCACTGTCCCGTAACCTGCTTCTGCTGATGTCAGGGCCAGGCAACCAGGCTCAAACTCACAGCCTCCGACTTTCTCTTGAGTTTCATCTCCGCTGGCTTCAGGCTATGACTTCCCTGTGCTTTTCTCTGTGGTTTATGAAGCCCTCTACTGACAAGAAGATGAACTGGAAGGCAAAGTACCCACCTCAGGTTGCCTTCTTCACTTCCTTCTCTTTCAAGGTGCGGAGAACATACCACCAGATTCACCAAAAGGCAGCAAGGTTGGTTAGCATGGAGGAGGCAGGGTGGTTGCTCACAAGCTGATCTACAGCTTCCAAAATTAGTTCTGATTTTGTAAACCAAGTAATTTCTGAAGCTAGTAAGGTGCCATAGGATGCAAATAGGGCAGAATTCAGCCCTGTGGTCACAGTAGTCTTTCCAAAAATGCTAGCATATGACATTAAGTTCAGATTGGAGGCAGAGGTAAAAAAAGTGTTGTACTGCCATATGACTAACAGTATATGCTGCATGTCAAGTTTCTTCCCAGAACACATTTTTACAGGGAGTTCTTAAAAAGCCTACTAAATTTGGGTTTAGAAATGGAAACCCTGACAGACCCTTATATACACTGGCTCAAAAGGTGCTGCTGCAATCAAATAAAATGGGATAAAAATGAAATGTTGTCATGAAACACCCCATCTGTTATACTTGCTGCAATGCAAGACAGCCTTACTACTGGACATAATACAGTATGCTGTTGTTTAAAGCATTAAAAACAGAAGAGAAGTGAACCAGTAGCAGCAAAAGTTCGCACTAATGGGATAAAAAGTGAAGCATGGCATTTCTTTGGCCCTGGATAAATACAATGATGCTCAGTCAAGCCTGCCTCCATTCTTTATTGTATTCTCAGCGTTGAGAGATCACAACTTTCTCTCTTAATTTGGATTTATTCTCTCCACCACCATTTTATATGCCATAGCTCTCATTTAGCTGGACAGGACTCATGCTTGAGCATCAAGAAAAGAGAATGTGTTCATATCTTGATGTGAGGAGCTTGACAGAGTGACTTGTAATATTTATGAATGGCATCATATACAGAAATCACCATGCTCTAAAATAAGCATGTTTGTCTGAAAGCAGAGGATTCATAATTAAGTATTGTGGCTAAAGTAACACTGGCAAATTAGATCAATAGCCGTTCGTTTGTGGGTTGATGCAACAAAGTTCCCCAATGACAGATTCATGATTTTAACCTAACTGGGATAAATGCTTATATTCACTTAATCGGTAATGAGGTGAGTCAAGAATTTGATCACTAAATGCTTCTTCAAGAAAACTAATATGTGGCCCAAGACTGCAGGGAACCAGTAAACCATGAAAATGTATTTATAAGAAAATTCTAGACACAGAAGACAGTTGTTAAAAAGCAACAGCACTCAAAATGCCTTTCTGCAAAATTTGAATGCATATGAATGCAGACCCTTCATTTTTTTTAGTTTAGTTTTGGGTTTTTTGGTTGGGGGAGGGGGACCTGGTTTTTGTTGTTGTTGCTGTTTTGTTTGGGGAAAGGTTGCTTGTTTCTTGCTTTACTGAGAGTGGTGAGGATGCTGGGATTTTTAAATGTAGTTTCCCTTTTGGATGATAAACTTTCATTCTCCCCTGACTAATTTCATTACACTGCTCATGCTGACACACTGATTAAAAAGAATTCTTTCCATTTGCTGCTTCTTTGATTCATTAGGCCAAAACGACATGGAGTACTTCCTGTCTTTGACAAAACAAAGCAGAACAGCCATTCGTCTTCAGGTGCCAATAATCCTATTTTACCAATGTCACCGGATTATCTCTTTTGTTAAGAGCACCTATCGTTTTGAAGTACAGCAATTGCAAAATTGTATCGGACTGCAAGCTGCCAGAATAGATTTACTTTTTTCTTTTTTAATATACTAAATCAGTCAATATTATTTGAGCAGGTAAACAAATCTTAGAGCCAAATGACTTTGGACTGGATTCCTTTCTTTAACTGTATTACTCTCTTGCTTGTTGTCGATTGTCTGCAAAGACAGTAAGCCTTTTTTCTAAGGTCAAATTCTGCCGTCCTTACTCAGTGTAGGCCCTTGCTTCCTGGTAGTCTTGTAGGGTGGGATATAAATCTAATAAGTAAGTCAATGAAAGGATTCAAGGATCAGTATATTTTCCAGAATGAGTCAAGGGGGCAAGATCTGTTGTGGATCGCATTCATTTGGAGTCAGTCATTCTGGTTTGTTAGGGTTTGTTCTACTGTGCGAATGTCACAATATATATTCAAAGTATATAGCTAAAATTTGGCTACCTGTTATGTGCTGGAAGGATGCTCTAACCCAGCAGCTTCAGGAAGAGGGTATTTTTTTTAAGTGCTCTTGCTTAGCTAACTCTTTTCCCATTGAAATCAATGGGAGTTTTACCACCTATTTCAATGAGAACAGAATTAGGTCAGTGCTGAATTGTGCTTTTGTAAAATCTCACTGGTTGACAAAAAATTGGCATCTGATGTGACATAGCAGCTGAATGTAGTTTGAAACTCAGGCTGAATCAAAGCGCACTGCAGGGCTCTCTAACAACCACAAATGCACTCCATACACTAAGCAAAGAGGCTTTGTGTGTGTCAGGTTTGGGGTCAGCTCCTTTCATTGGTCAGAGATGCGTAGGCCTGTCCCTAAGCAACGCTTAACATCTACATTGAATAATTGATGCCTTTGCAACCTCTAGCAGATGCTAAGCAGGGAAGCCCACTTTCTCTGTGAGTTAATTATTGGGCTTCTTGCTGGCAAAACAAGAAACAGAAAACAGGAAAGTGGACCCTTGGGGAAAAGGCAGGACCAGCACATTTCCACGTACACAGCTGATGACTTCCTTTCTCTCAGATCTATAAAAATGCAATGCCCAGTCAGTCTTGTTAACTTACTGGAGCAATATCAGAATGTGCATGTCCCAGTCCCAGGCAAGCTATATAAAGCAGCATCTCCTCTCTTCCAGGGACCTGCCCTTATTTGAATTGCACTCAGTGGGTTTCTACACAACTTCAGCTTTTCAAATTAAATTATTTCAGGTAGCTCCAGTAATTTTCTTCTAAATGATGTTTTTGCCCATCGTTGCCCATGGACTTGAACAAAATGATAGTGATATTTGGAGCCCATTAATTTTTTCCAATTTACCTACTAAATCTTTGAAAAGCAAACCTCAGGAATTATAGACAGGTCTACCCAGGTTTGCGTTTGCAACTATGCTCTGTTATTTGGAAACCCCTGGACTGAAATGATCATGTATTTGTTCACTTGGCCTAGGGACAGAAATGACACATAAACAGGTAAAAGCGATCAGTAACCAGTTCAAATCTGTAACGCAACAAAAGTTCAGTGCACATGAACTGCTTTCAGAAGCTCTGAAACAAGTTAAGAAAAAAAACCTGGATAGATGTAGTGTCAGACTTAACTGATTTAGGTTAAATCAATTTATTGAACTTTTGTGCCAGATCCCCCTCTGGATTCAAGTTAACTCACAGTCCCCCAGCATCCCAGGATGCTTTGCATCTCTCCCAACCTCCCCTGCCCCCTCCGTGCAGGTTGGGCAGGCTAGCTTTGACTCAATCTGTCTGCTACAGCTGAGCAGGGAGGGCTGCTCTAGCACCCCCCGGCTTCTGGCCTGGGCCAGTGCAGGCATGTGACTGCATTTCCAGAATCAAAAGTGAACGTCTGTGCACTTGATTATTGGTTCAATGTACACACTAACCTGTGAAGATTGAATCCGTTCAGCCTCAGGCTTTTTGACTATCTGTACTTAGCCCTGCTGCCATTTCTTTCAAATATCTGGTAGCAAGATGCTGATGGCTTGTTACAAACTGGAGAGAGCTCTTGGCATGTCAGCTGTCCAGACAAACTGCAAGAGCAGGCTAGCTGGGAATAACACCTCACGGTGATACAGATTTAGTACTGTTTGCTTTCACTCTCTTAAGCAATGCCGTGATTTATGGTTGCTCTGACTCCCATAGAATACACATCCACATTGTTCTCTTTCAAGCTGGATCCTTGAGCTTCCCACACTGAGACGTGAGCATTTGCTTTCTTGTCCCTTACTGCTTCCATACGCAGCACGACTGCAACAGTTGGCAAAGCAGGAGAAGGCATTTCCCTTATAGCAGACAGATCCTGCAGGAGTGCAGAAGAACAATGGGCCTTATAACTCTTTCTGACATAATCTTCCCAGGTCACCAGTTTGCTTGTCCGTTCCATTTTAATATATATTCACTATTTGGATTTGTAGCTCTGAGAATTAATATTTTGTCTTGACTGTATCAAGCCATGCTTTTCATTTGCTAATCTATCTACAACCTCAGCCAGGATGCTTTGTTCTCATTTTATTGATAACTTCGGCAGATAACGTTTTGATGTTCTCGGTAAATGTGATATGCTCACTGAAAGGCTGTGCAGGTAGTACATGGTCACAAGACGGCCTTGATATCTTCAGAGGAGGCTTGCTAATGTTCTCATCTCAGGCTGGGCCTTACGACAAGGGTGTTTGATTTGGGGGCTTACATGAAGGAAATTTAAAGATCCAGAAAAACAAAGTCTGGTAGCAAACTGTACAGTCCCATGTCAACAGTTTCCTTTCTCGGGGGAATCTTGGCTCCACTAGTCTTGCCTAGGTTGCCACTGTCCAGGGTGGGCCTGAGCATATCCTGTCAAGTAGGCTGGTGAAAATACTCAAGAGTACCCTTCTGAGGCCACTCTCAAGACTTCAGTTACTGTCATACTTGGAAGTGATCCCAGGGGAAAAGCCTGGAGCAGCCTCACAGCAGACTTCCAGGGTTTGGAGCATGCCTGAAGGCATGGATTTGAGGAGTATGGGTAGGACACCCTTGGCTCCTTCAGCACTTAAAAAATGATCTCGACCTTATATCCTGGATGCTGCAGTGCATGCAGCGTGCGATATGTCTGCTCTCTGAAAAGTCTCTCTCACTCTAGTGCAGCAAAGAGAATTGAATAATGGGTTGCTCTCAATGTCTAATTTCAGCTCTGTTCACATTAATGTGATTTTAATATATTTTTGTTTAATAGGAAACACTTTTTTCCATGCAGGCAGGTTTGGTACAGTCAGACTTCCCAGGTAATCATTGGTGTCGCTGAAATTCCAGTTTAATAAAATGCCCACCGAAATCTAGTGGAATTCCAGACAAATCACGAGATTCTCTGCTCAGCACTAGCCATAAATCCTCAGTCTATCAGCCTGTGCTGTTTACATTTGCCTTGGGGCCCTAAAACATTATGAGATGAAATTATTTTCCTGTTCCTTGCTGTCTGGATGCCATAGATTTAAAGTGTTTCATGAATTTAATTGTGAAGAGAAAGGTGTAATACATTTCAGCCTCCTGGGGGAAATGGAAAGAGGAGGAGCTCAGCTGGTAGTTATGCTGCATGGAAAATTATCCGGGTTTAAGATCTGGAGATGGTGAATAAATATAAGGTGAAATTCAGAGGACCAGCCAACAGTGCGTGGACCATTAAGGACCCACTTAAACCATCAAGATAGGGCTTACATGTTGTATAAGTAATGCATAAGGCTCAGTTTTGAGGGTCAGTCCATCACTAGAAAATTAGCTGTTTAAATTTCTTTAACAATAGAATATTAAGCTAATTTTAGTCTTTTTTCTGAAAGTCTAATAGTATTGCTTTCAGTGCTCTGTAGGAAGATCTCTTCTTTTATTCTAGGAGCACTCATCTGTCATTCTTTGTAGAGCCAGTTTATATCTCTGGCAACTAAAATCTTGTAAAAGAGGCAACTGCAATCTTTCACTGAGGCGTGGCTGGGATGACAAGGACAGCGCTGTTGCTTAGGCATAAAACAAAATGCTATTGTTTCAATGAAAAAAGAGATCATTGTAGCTTACCTTGATTATCAAAACCAAATAAATTATCTAACTTAACTGTAGTAGACTGATTTTTGCATGCTTTAGAAAATGGGAGAAAGGATTGCTTTGCAAGCTAAACTAAAAGCTCAATCACTAGGTGAGCTTCTTTTAAATATACAGAATTTTATACTCCCACTTTTCCAAACCCTAGTTTCTTATCTGGCTCCTCTTTTATTCACTTTTATGTTTTGCAAGTAGTATAGGAAGAATTTCTTTGTTGGTTGCATGTACTTTTGCTTTTTCTGATTTCTCTGCTTGGAACACAGGATCCAGAATAAGACACTGACAACTGGATGCACAGAGCTTCCAATGCTAACAAAACCTGTAGCATTTATTTAGGTGCAAATGAAAACAAAATCTTTGAAAACCTGTGAACAGTGGGAAGAAAAAAAAAATAAAGCAATCAAAGCAAATAGGCTAGGCCAACACTTGTCTAGGATGGCTTAGACAGGGATGATTCTGCCATGAGCAAGGGGTTGGCTAGATGACCTCCTGAGATCCCCGCCAGCCCTACTCGTCTATGATTCAATGATTGTATGACATCTCAGTTTGAAAGTGATAACATATTCCTCAGTTTCCTGCAGTTAAATTTGTAGCTTGCCATGCATTTCAGTGACAGTTACTGCACCGTAAACTTAACCCAAATTATCCTCTGTAAAATTGTTTCTAAACAAAACCAGAGAAATCAATATAATCTTATAAATATTTGAAAAATGCATGCTACTGGAGCAAAATCAGCGGTAAGTCAAAGCGGTCTACTGATTGTTTCAGAGGAAAGTCTGATGAGTCAAGTATAATGTAGATCAGCCGATATTTACTGTGTCTTTAGATTCTGACGCTCTGCATTGTATAGTCTGTATGGCTGTTTTATTCAAAATGCTAATAACATTGTTCCTTTGACAGAAAAGGTTCTCATTTGTCATATCTTACAGCATGTCTATAATTCACAACGAGTGTTTTAAAATTCAGCGTTAAGATGTGGATTATCCTGCTTCTTTGCCCAGTAAATACCCCCCTTTGAATGCATATGTTGCAACATCCACACACATGAATTTGCTTTCACTGGCCTGTCATGCTGAATATGGCACAGAGCTCATTCTTCCCCAGACATGTCCAAATGCCAGTTTGGTCAAGGCTCTTCATTACTGAAAATTCACTGTGACGTGGAGGGCTTTCCTGGCCTTGTTACTAAAGTCATGGGTGGAGAGCGGTACAATATGAGCGTTGGGAGTTGAAGGAAATGAGAAGAGCAAGTCTGAAAACAGAGCAAACCGGAGTCTGGAGCACTTCTGTATCTCTCTCAGGGTAGAACTGTGCATTAGCAGATGGCAGCCTAAAAACAATATGTGCTGAGAGAGCTAGAGATGTATGGCAAGATTTCCAACACCTACACAAATGTTCGAAGGAGTATTGTCTGTCAGGGACAGCGCAGGAAATTACGATTAGCTTTTGGGTAGATTTCTGCAGCTATTATCTATATTTGATCCGTTATGAAATGTTGGAGGTAAATTTAAGACCTTTTTTTTTTTTTACCAAATGAAATATGAGAACGAGTCATAATATTAATCCATATGCTTTGATTCTGGTGTTGTAAAACTTGCACGGAGCAGCACAGACCCTCTGTGCTGGTAGATCATGTAGCTGTGCTGCCTATGGAAAACCGCAGCGAATTGAAACTGAAGAGCAAATAGTGATCTTGCCATCTGCCTGGGAGGAATTATCATATAGGGCTTGCTGTCAGTCAAGCAACCTGTTTTGGAGCAAAAGCAGAAAAGTATATGAATTTTTTTCCATGCTCATTTCATGCACTACTAACTCACTCAGAAGTGAACCATTTACAGTACCAATACAACATACCACAGCATGGGCTGCCATTCTCTGTCCAGCTCAGCAAACAAGTAGATCACTTTTGAGCTGGATACTTGAAATGTTCATAAATCACCAACTGGAATATAACACACATGTATAACAGGTGGAATTAAACATGAGGGCGTTGTCACGCAGTCCTTAGGACACAGAAGCTTATTGCAAATATCAGGATGATGGGATCTGGCCCAAAATCTTAAAATAACTTTTATCCTGTTTAGAATTGAAAGGAAATACACCAGGGATTTATTAGATTCATTGAGTCTTCAATAGTCCATATTGACTGTCAAGTATTTTTGTCCTTGATGAAGAATCCTGCCTTTTATTCCACACCTCCTCCTGCAAGGTGTTATTTTTTCACATTAACTTCCCTTATTATGTTTGCAGGGGTTTAACTGGAAACAATTCTCTCCTAGCAGCCTGAAATACTTGACCAACTCAAGGGCTTCCTAACATACCATTATTCAGGAACAGACATTGCTGAATTAGGTACAGTCTTATATACCTTGTTCTCCACAACAGCAGTAGTGACTATTATATAGCACCTTTCATCTAAGGATCTCCAAGCACTTTTAAAAAGATGAATTAAAGCCTCAGAGTACCCTTGTAAATACTGGTGTATTTTACAGTTGAATAAGTTGCAGTGCGAGTGGGCGAAGGTCACAGAATGAATCCATGGAAGAACTAGTATTGTATTGAACAACTGTAGCTAAGACATCTCTCTCTTTAATAATGTTTTTTCCACCACTAACTTACCCTTTGATAAAGTGGAAGCAAATACAGAGGTTTGCAAATAAGTCGTTTGGTCAATGCCTAGGTGATATATAACAACTGAAATTTTCCCCTTCGGCTGGGGACTTGTGCAGACTGTAGCTGACTTCATAGTTTTATTGTCAGGAGAGCAGTCTTCCCTTACAGTGCTTATAAAAACTAGAACAGTCTCTTCGCGCAGCTGGAACCGGCTATGCACATTTTAGTGTTTCTATGTACCAATGAGAGCCTCATTTCTGATATTAAAGCGTGCGGGGCTATATCAGAATGCACCTTGCAGCCATTCCACAGGGGATGTGGCACGCTTGATTTTCCGGGAGGATTGTTGATGTGCCTCTGAATACATGACGGTGTATATGTGCCGGAAGAATTTTTAGAGGAAAAACACGCATTAACCTGATAACAGAACTTTATACAATATTCTTTGTCTGGCAACAAATGCAGTGCATCTGTGTTAATGGGCTAGTAAAATCAGCCAGTCTGATGCCCTGAGACTAGCTTGAACCAAGATCAATTGATATTTTGGCCATAACCTGGTCCTTTCTCCCTGTTCGGACATGTACTGCTTATCAGGGCTCTTAGTGCTCTCGCTATGCGCAGACGGCTGAATACAGAGAGAGAGACCTTAAGAAAACTCCCCCAGTCAAAGGGATGCTCCTTTGAGGGTGCCAACTTACCCAGTCTCTCTTATGGGCAAGCCTCAATGTCAGCTCAGTACTTTGTCAAGTCAAGGCCCCTCTAGAGCCCAACTGGGAAGGTCATCCTTATAACATGGAGGGAGCAACAGGAGGGAGTGGGTCTCTCCAATTGAGAGGGAGAACCTAGAAAGGGACAGCCTGCCTGAGGCCTGTTGTCCATGCCCCTAGGAAGGGCTGATATTTGGGGTACAGGGCTGAGCGAGAAGTTCAATAGCCGGGACCTGTTTTTAGTCCTTTGCACTCTTGATAGGTGAAAATTTATGTTTAGGAGATGGACTGTGGAGAAGTTGGAGTAACATGGACCTGCTGACTGCTGCCTGTTGGGTTTTTGTTTTTCTGAAGGGCCCAAGGCGGGGTTTTCTGAGTGCTAGAAGAAGCCTGCTCTCAGGCAGCCAGCGAACTGTATATTTGCTTACCTTGGGCTCTGGGACAGAAGTTTCATAAACCACTTTGACCTAAATCAGTTAAGTCCGATACTACATTCAACCAGGTTTATCTCAAACCAGTTTCGGCCATTTTGCAACTGGTTTATGGGCACCAAACTTCTGTTCCATTACAGGTGTAAACCAGTTTCTGATCACTTAAACTGGTTGATGTGTAACTTTGGTCCCTAGCCTGGAAGGGGATCTTTCTGGCTTAGCTTGAAGGCCAAGTGTCTTTCCAAGCTGGGCAAGACTTTCTTCAAGGGGAAACTGAGATGGTGGTTGCATCCCCTGGCTGGAACAGCAAGCTGCTCTTGCAGGGTGGGCAGGCTTGGAGGAGTGGCCGGGTTGGGGTGAATTGGGCCTCAAAGGGATACTGAGGCAGAGGACTACTGAATTATTTGCCATGATACTCTGGGAAAGATTCTGTTTCCCAAATACATCTACTCTCCTGCTGATGTCTGCATAATGTCCCTGCATGGACTCCATTACTAAGGGCTTGTCTTTAATGTTAATGCAACTTTTTTTTTTTACCTCCAGGAAACGGATGCCCATTCATTAACCTGAGATAAAATACACTGAGGACAGTGTGATTTAGGTTTTCCATGAGAAGACAGCTCTATAGCCTCACCAGAGGTTGACCTTAGTGCATGTACCACTGGATAAAAATAGAGCACTTTTCCTTCAGTGCGTTTTTGCCTTGGAGATGGCTGATGCATATCAGTTACCCTGAGGAAAAACCACAGATGGGTTAGCAATGAAGATAAGCCCTAAGGCTGTGCATGGTGGAATGGATTTGACCTACTAGAACTAAGTTTCAGTTACTCACAATGGGTTTTATATGATAAACCACCTCCTTTTCAATGGAAGCACCCAACATGGTGGTTTGGCAATGGAAGTGCTGTGGATATTGAGGGGTCTTGTATGCAACGTCAACCTTTCTCCCCTCTGCTGACCATTTTGGCTAGAAAGATTGAAATGATCCACATCAGTGTTTTAGACAATCATATTTATCTAACAAGCTCTTGGCTTACTATTCCTCTTAAGACAAGGAATTCCCCAGAGGACGCCAAATGAACATCTAGGGTAAATAGGCACATGATGATGTTGTCTAGTTCAACCAGGTGATTGGGTTGAAACCTCTACTTTCTTGGCCTTCCAGTTGCTGTTAAAGAATGCTTTTTTGTGGACAAGTTGAATATATTACTGGTTACTGAAACTTTGTTGCTTGGTGATGAAAGGTATTGGACTGCCTCTCTCTTTTTTTTTGGCAGAGAGCTCATATGCTCCCCATTGCTCATTACTGGCAAGTTATTGATGGCTTTTGTTATGTTGTCCTATATACAGTGTCCTATTTCTTTTTAAAATAAACCTTTTGCTATAAACTTTCTTGACAAATATAGCTGATTTTCCACCCTTCCCCCCATTCTCTTCTAGGCTTGACAAATATGTAAGAGGAAAAGCATCTCCTTCTCCTAAGTACAGCTATCTTGATGACAGTCTCATTGAATGAGGAAAAAACACCAAAGGTAGGTCAAGTATAACAACTTCCCAAGTCTTCTGTTTGGTGCTCATGAAACTTTCTTTTCCCTTAATCGATGCACACAAAGAGGCTATTTTAAATTGTTATTCCCTGTTATCTTTTCCTATTTTTAAAGTTATTTGCACCACTTTATTTTTAACAGGCCTAGCTATGCTAAAATTTGTGCAGGCCTATTTGGGATGCTAGAAGGGACTGGAAAAGCTGCTGCTTCTGCTTAGCAGTGGGAGAGCAGCTGAAATACTGTGGTGAGGGATGCATCACCAGTACCCACAGCTACCTAGAAGTGGCTGCTCTTGCTCTGCTGCTTTCTGGGCACAGAGGGCAGAAGCCATCCATGAAGGGGATGTTGGATCTCTTTTCCTCCTAGGAAACATCCAGTGCCATCACATAGTCATGTGTGCGTGCAATCTTTTATACTGATATAACTGTATCACTATCATTTTAAAGCTATGTAGATGAGCCCTTAGGTTTCTGTTGGAAGCAGTTTCCTGCACGCCCAACTGCTTTTGCTCTACTGCTCTGTGCAGTGCATCTTATGTTCTCATGTTATCCTCAATGTGGTAGAGAGGGACTTCCTAGCACTATATATGGGAACTAAGATTAGAAAAAAAATCCCTGGAGCATTGGGTATGGTAAGAAAAGGCTGGAGAGAAGCAGTATTTGCTTGCAAGGAGTCCTGAGATTTTGACCTCCATCCTTGGTTTCAACTTCTGTCCTAAAGTCCTGGAGCTGAAAGAACAGGTTTTCAGCACAGTTCCAGGTTGTCATCCCAGGAGAACAAGTTCTAAGTGGAAACTATTTGGAAAATTCTTCAATGAAAATTGGCAAATGCAATTCCATCTGCATCAAAACACTCCACAAACCATGTACATTTTGCTCCAGAGAAAAGGGAAGGATTCCAACAGTATCAGAACATCCCACTGCAAATATTTTTCAACAAAAATATTTTTCAGCAAAAATAGGACCTTGATGTATAAAACAAAGGTAACATTGAAACAAAATATTGATTGATTTGACATTAGTTTTCTTGGAGAACTTGGAAACTTTTTTGGTCGATTTTGCAATCCTTTGTGCAATGGGATTTCTGTGGTCAGCACAGGTTTTTTTGTTTCTTACAGAACACCCATGTTCTACATTTTCCATTGCTTTTCATGGTGGCTTTTAACATCAGGGTAGGAAGCTGGCAGCAGAAAAAGCTACAGTGCCCTAAGGAGACCCATTTTGGCAGGGTAATTGTGGAAGGAACGATCTCAATGGGGAAAATGAAAATATATTTAACAATGAGGATGAGCTGGGGCAGGGTAAAACTGCACAGTTTAATGGTGAAACTGGTGCGATAAGCCACCCTAATGGACAGGAAGACTGGGGGATTTTGAACGGGAAGGGATGTCTTGTTGAATGGTTAGGGAAGGCTAGAGAAATTATTGTTGGGGGAAGACGTGGATGGGAACTTATCCAAGATGAGGGAGGGAAGGGTAGTGAGAGGACCATTGGAGAAGTCACAACGTGTTGAGGGGATACATTGCATGAAGGTGTCAAAATGGTGGAGTCAGGGGTTAGACCAATTCGGTTTCCCCATCGGTTTGTCCTGTGAACTCCTGGGGTTATCGATGCTGCTAGGGGAAGGGTTAACCCTTTGGTAATTTGTGAGGAACTAATTACAAATACTCCTAACCAGGCTCCTCTCCTTGCAAAGCTACAGGGATCTAGGACTGTCATACAAAAATACACAAATGGCTTAGCAGGGCTACAGTGAGATGAACAGCAGACAATCTACATCCAGGATAATTTCTTTACTAAAAATAAATGCAAAAGACTATATGAAGTAATAGGCTTTAACTATCCGTGATTTATGTATGGGTTCCCAGTTTATGTCAGTCTTAAGAACACAAATGAAAACATGGCTAAGAGGAGCACATTTCAGGCAACAGTCATAGCTAAGTCCATGCCTGAAAGGGATATTTAGAAACTTACTTGAGAGGGCATCAGAGACAAACCTGGCCAGTAAAGTAAGAATAATGTGATTTAAGCTGAACCAGGCAGTAGGATTTATATATTTCTAAAGCAGTAAGCCAATTACACTCCTTCTTAAGCATAAATAAAAAAAAAAAGAAAGAAAAGGAAAATAGGAAAATCTTTCTCTGAGCATACAGTGCCGCTTTCAAAAGGCCTGGGTCTGGGCTTCTTTTTCATAGGAAACCATATTACTTTAAATAACATGCAGAGCATTTAATCCAGTGGTGGAAAAGGAACTGTCAAGAATTAAAGACTAACACTCCTTTGAACACAAGTTCAGCTTTCACATAGACCTGGCAGAAACAACATGACAGTACTGTGTTGGAGGAATTATAAGGAGCCTTGAGATATTTTGGGACGGTCGGTCTGTCTCCTTCCTTGCTGCTCACCAAGCTGGAGCCCTCCAGGAGACGGAGGGTAGTGCTGGAGTGGGAAGGATAAATAAAGCCTGGAACAGGAGAGAAATGGGAACCGAATGGGTTGAGAGAGAAACTCGTTCTCATCCATATCTGTGGTCTCTGCTGGATGTCCAAACACTCGAAGCTGCCTCTGGTTTATCCCCCCGCTTTTCCAAGTCCTTCTTGTTTCCAAGGCATGCTGGCAATAAGACACCATGGCAGAGTGCACAGAGGGGTACTGCATGCTCTGCAAGTCTCTGTAGTCTTGCATATTTGCTGCTGCTTCTCCCCAGCACACCTTCCAACAGGCTGCTGCACAGACCATCCTCTAACCTTAGGGAAAGCCTGCCCAGACATGCCTGCTTTGCTAAAAAAAGCTCTGAGCCATCCCCTGGGGTGGGAGTGGGAGCAGACAGAGAGCAGCAGAGACACCTGCTCTTGCACATCTCCGCAGGCACCGGATTCATCTGCCCTCCCTGTGGCTGGAGCTGCTGTTTTACCTGCTCGTTGCCACAGGTCCTCCTCACTCCGCATGTCTCTGTCAAGACACCTTTCTCCTTTTAGGGTTGTTGGTTGTAGCCATGTTGGTCTAAGGACATAGGCAGACAAATTTGGGGGGTAAATGTGATCTCTTTTATTAGACCAACTAAATAGATAACTGACAGGTGTGTCTCTTTGGGGTCTGTCCACTAGCGGCCCCGCCCACCTGTTTTGGGCCAACTGCCCGCCTTCTCTCCTGCCACGCCTTGTTCTTACTCGCTTAATTAGAGGATGTTAATTAAGCAGGAGGCTGCCCATTTTCTGCCCCGATGCCAGGGGACGCTATCTGCATCTCCTTTCCTCCCCTTACACCGCAGCCCAAGCCTTGCTGATGTACCAGACGTTGTTCAGTCAGTCTTGCTCTCTACGCCCTCTGGCGCTCAGGCTTTCTGTAGCCTTGTCTCACAACCGCGTCCCCTCTGGGCTCATCAATCATCACCCCCTCTGCTCTGGGGCTTCTCTCAGCCTCAGGGCTCAGGTGGCTGTAGCCGTGCCTGGCCCCTTCTTTGGCGCTGGGGTCAGTGCACACAAAATGCTGCGCCCTCTCTGGCGCTGGGTTCAGTGCACCCCAAATGCTGTGCCCTCTCTGGCGCCGGGATCCCCACGCTACTGTGGAGCCCCTATGAGGCCTCCTCCATCCCCTAATAGCCTCACCTGGTCCTCCGGTCTAAACAACGAACACAAAAACACAAGACCCCGAGCTATAACATAAAATCTACGCCGTCCACCCCATAACAGCAATTGGGAACTGTTCGTGCAGTCAGGCTTCTCCTTGCTGTTTGCTCTGGCAGAGCTCCTTCTCCCTTGACTACTGGCGGGGGACTCCCTGTCTGGCCTCGGCCTGGGATTATATGGGAACGAGGCCCTGCCCCTTCCGGTCAGCTGACTCCCACTGGTCACCCTGGCAACCCGCAGCTGGATTCCTTACTGATCGCTCCACAAGTAGCAGGTACCTCAGTGTCTTGCTACAATAACCAAATAGATAACTATTTATCAATTAGACCAACTAACTATTGTCTATTAGACCAACTATAAACCATTTATTAGATCAACTAAGTAGATAGCTAAATCGCTATATATTTGGTGTAATAACAGAGTTCACATTTACCTAAAGAGCCTTTGTCCTCTTAGGTTTCTTTGGGGAGTAAATTATTTCTCCCTCTCCTGATGAAAGATTTTGCAGCATGCCATTCTAGGGGATCCCTCTCATTGGCCTAAAGGGTTTGCAGTCTTTTGTCCCCCACTCTCTTCATATAGAAGCTGCTGATGTCTAAAGTGGTTGTCAAAAGTAACAAGTGAAAGGGCCATGTATAGCCATTTTACTGCCCCAGGCAGAGATGACACCGCGTCTGGCTGCGAGCAGGGTAAGAAGCAGAGCCTTCCCACTCCTCCCCAGTCCATTGAAAGTTAAAATTGGCAGAAAAGAGATCAAAGCAGGTGTGAGAATGCCATGGCAGGAGATGCCAAGAACTCCTCTGTTCACATCTTCAATGCCAAGAGCCAGGACAGGGAAAAGATTAAAAGCGCAATCTATTTAATCGTCCCTCCCCTCATGAAAGCAACATGTCCCATGTTTCTGAAGAGCTTGTCCTGTGCGATAGCAGCATCTGTCAGGGGTTACGGTGGCATTAGCCTCATTGTGCTCCGAGTTAGCAGCGCTTGGCAGAGCGACAGTTATACTGCACCTTACATAAATCTGTGCCTTGCATAAATCTGTCAGCGCCCATTCTGCCAAGCTGTGTGGTCTCAGTTCTCCTGGCTTTCGCCTTGATGCTGCTACACAAGCCTCCTCTCCAGCCCTTCCCTTCTCCCAGCAGACCCAGATGCTCCAGTGTCCCTCTCACCTGCTTTCTTCAGACATCCCACTATGCACCCGTTGATCACAACAGATCATCATCCCTAAAAAGACTCTCATACCTCCAGCAGCACCTTTTCCAGCACCTTGTGAGACATCCTCTCCCTTTGCTCTACCAGATCCTTGCTCCCCAAGAACCTACTTGTGATTGTCTCCTGTCTCCTCTAGGGTCTCTCTGGGAAGCTTTTCCAGATTCCCTTCCCTTAAGATACTTTGTGCTCCACCCTTCCTGGATTCCTGCAGCTCCTGATCTATTGCAATTCCCAAATATTGCCCTTTTGTCCACTCCCTGCAGTGTCTGCCCACACATATGCCTAGTTTTCCAGATCCCACCCAGGAACTAAATGAGTGGATGCAATTATCTGCTTATGTGGCTTCTCCCACTGAGCAATTGCAATAAAAAAAACCCAAAAACAAACCCTAAGGAAATTTCAGAGAAATAACTTCATTAAATTGGAGATTCGGTTTCACAGAGATGCACTGCCACATGCCTTCAGTGAAAACACCCACATAAAACTGCAAGCTTTTGAAAAAATAAGCATTTACATTTTTTTGACCAAAAAATAATAGCAAAAAACCACAATGGTTCTATGTATGCAACCACTGCATTCTGCCAACCCACTCTATGATCCAAAAGAGGACTCGTGTCTGCTGGTATTTAAAAAAACCACAAACCAACAAACAAGCCAAAACTCCAGTGCAATCCTAAACAAAAACTTCCCCTTGTGGAATGAGCCTTAGGGGAATCAGGGCCAAATTCAGTCCAGGGATTAAGGGATCATGGGCCAAAGCCAACCAAAGAAACTGTAAGCCTCCCTTAAAAAGGGAGGCCACTGGGGACACAACAACTAATTGCTTGAGACAAATAAAAAGAAAGGGTGATGGTCATAGATTAATAACAAGGGAACCAAAAGGGGACACCAAGCAGAGCATGCCAACCACTGCCCAATGTCCCCCCCTGAATTAATGGAGGGACCCTGTAGGTGCTGAGCAGTGAAACTCCACCTGGAACCACCGTGACCATGGAGGCGGTCTTCCTTGTTGCACCAGGGAAGACTGCTCTTCTGCATGGGGATAGTACCTGCCAAGGTAATGTATAGTAAACCTCTCACTTAGCTGCTGGAGTGGGAAGGCCTTGGCTTTAAGCCCACTTTATGGAAATGGCAGACTCCTCCCTGGCTTGCCCCTGGGGCCCTATGTCTGAGGGCAAGCAAAACCCTGGGGCATCCGAACCCCAAACCTCTGGACTTGGGCCTGCAAGTAGGATGCCTGCCAAAGGTTTTGGAAACATTTGCAGCTCCAGGTGCGGGTGGAGGATGTTTGCTGGTAGTAGGGCCACTTATGGTTCTGGACTGACTCTCGGATTTGGAATTTGTTTTGGCTGATTTGGCTCAGGATACAGAAAATTTAAAAAAACAGAACAAAAAAACAAAACAGAACTCCACCTGGAGATGTGAGTGTTAGGAAACCAGCTCCACACTGGTCTGGGTTCCCTTGGCCAGAGCCTCCTTCCTGGAAAATTGAGTCAGGAAGCAAATGATGGGACATATTATACTTTGGTGTTAAAGCCAGTGAAATTTTCACCACTTCCATATCCTGTAGTGGAACGGCGTAACTTAGGGCAGGTGTGGATTGTAGCAGGAAAGTGTGAGACTAATTAAAAAGTGAAACAGAGGAGCTGCTTCCACATATACTCTTTATTTTCTTGCTACTTGGGCATGTAAGCAGTGTTTCTGACTCTCACAATTGTTTAGTAAGAGCCTCCTGGTGCTATCGTATTTAGGGAACGCCGAGGCTGCTTTGATGCTTTGTATTTACAGTGCGTTGCAACAGACTTAACTAATCTAGTCTGCTGGAGGGGGTGTAATTACCGAGCTCCAGCCAACCTCTGTGTCTTGTGCATCAGCAGCCCTGCACTTCTGACAGCAGGGGTGCTTGGACTAGAGCTCATCGAACAAGCTTTAATTCAAGTGCCCCCACTGCCATTTTGAAGAGTGGGATGCTGGTACATGAGACTCTGTGGCACTTTAATTAGAGCACTTTAATTACAGGATCTTGGAGCCACTCAAATTCAAGTGCTACACCCACCCCCAGTCCCAGCCCACAGCATGTGTAAAAGTGCCTTAGGATTCTTCAAGCTCCAGCTCCAGGAGCCATGTTATGTGAGACATTTTTTGTTGAAAGTACGTGAGCCATCATGGCTGTGGATAAAAAGTTCAAACCATGCATCCAACAGGCTCAAAACAAGATGACAAATTAAAGAACCCAATTTTTCACAGCGTAGGGTTTTTTAAGCCCATTTTATGACATGGGGGGGGTGCAGCACTTCCAGGTTTGAACAGCTGCTCCTTGCGGTGCTATGCAAGCCATTTATATACTGCTCCAAGTCAGATGGCTGCATGTTGCATGATGGTGACCCCTTACACCAATGTCTTGGGTTTGGTCAATATGTTTCAAAACAAAGGAACTTGAATATTCAGCCCATGCTCTAATCATATTAAGGGCTGACTTAATTTGAGAGTTAAGGCTACGTTTCTGTTGCTTACTCATCTTGCTGGGACTATAGCAGGGTATGATAGAGTCCCAAAAATCTCACATGCCTGATTCAAGGCTGGGCTGATGAAAGGCATCCCAGCCCTGACCAGTATGCTACTTCTCTTATTGTCCCTGTTGTGGGGCTGGGAAGCTAGAGAAAAGAGTCTGGTTAAACAGTTTCTCCCAGCTATTTCTGGTTGCCACGTGCCCCTTTTGAAGTTATAGTCAGTTGAATGCAATGGGAGTGTCTACACTGATATTTGGGGTCAGTCCTTAACCAACCCAAGCCCTTCCCTGTCCGCGCCTTACCTAGCAGCTCACACCAAAGCCATCCCCCAGTGGTGGCCTTAGGGTTGTTGGGGCCCTGGGCAAGAGAGTCTTTTGGGGCCCCTTAGAGCCACTTCCTTGCAAAAACTTCACCCCCCGCAAAAAAAAATTTGGGGCCCCCTAAAGTGTGGGGCCCCATGCGGCCACCCAGTTTGCCCTCACCTAAGGCCACTACTGCATCCACATGGTGCTTTTTTGTTTCTGGAGTGGAGCTCTTGTAGGAATCACTTTGCAGACTGCTTGTCTCTCATTACAGGAGGTAGAGACTGGAAGTGGGATGCCAAAGGGCTAGGAGTCAGAAACAGGGAATTGTGGGATTCCTGGTGGCAGACTTCCTGTGTTTGCAGCCTGCAGAACAGGTCTACTTTCCAAACACACTGCAAAATGAGGCAGGATCAACCTCTCCCCCTGATGTTTCAGCAGACCTCCTAGGTTTAGTTCGCACAGGGGTAGAGCCCAGCATTTTGCAAGCATGGATGTTTGGCAACCTTAAATCAACCCTAACTGTAGATGTCTCCTTAGGGCACACTTGCGGCGACTGAGCCAGGCTCCATTATGTCCTGGGAACAGAAAACCACAAACCTGGCATAACATCAGGTTGTCCTTGGTCCTCCTGGGCTCTGCACAGACTTCAGCCAGGTGTGCTGAATAGCGACCTACTTTGCGGCAAGCTCAAAATGGAATAGAAACTGGAAACTCTCAAATCCCCTCCTTTGTCAGTTCTAGTCACACCCTGATTATTTTATTATAGTGAGGCTATAATAAAGAGCTTTTCTGAGGCATTGTGTCAGAGATCAGTGTAATGGTGCTGTCAGTCTGGAGGCCAGTCCTCCTAATACGTACCACACAATAAGATTGAATGGTTCCACAGGAGACATTAAAGCCTGTCAAGTCACATGCAGCACCCTCTGTATCAGGCTCCCAGGATGTTAGGAAAGGAGGTGGTTCATAATGAGTATCATTATTACCATTATTTACTGTTGTTTGGGGCATAGAGTTAGCAATCAATGGAAAGAGCGACCTTTTGTAGTATGGGCTTTCAAAGCATGCAGTATTACAATGAAGGTAAGCCAACATGCTGTTATCTATACAGTAGCACTTAGGCGCTATGTCCTTAACATATAGGCTTCTGCTTTAACTTCTAATGGTCTGTTTCTTAGGCTTAAGCCATAGCCTTAATGTTGTCTGAATGGCAACATTGGTGGTGTGTTAAGTGTATAAACATTGCTCTTTAAAAAATAATCACATATAGTACACAGATGGGAAAAACCAGTACATTCCTGTAAACGGCCACTTAAGATGTAGGCAATAAATAAATGACTGTAATAAATAATTTGGTACGTCAAAGCTGAAGCATATGGGAGGATGTTGAAGGAGCAGAGTGTGTTCTTTTCCTACTATATGCTGAGACGCTGTTAAAATGGTTAGGGGTACAAGAAAAGATTTTATTTAGTGATAAGACGAGCTTTGGAAAGCTAATGTAAGTCTACAGAACTATTTATCTCCTCCCCCCACCATTGATATGCTCTCTCTTCCCCTCAGAAAAGATGCAAACAAATCTGTTTTGCTTTCCAACATATGAAATGAAATGCCTTCCCTAAATCACTGGAGTGGTTTTATGGTTCCCTTGCATATACTGGCCCTTAATTCTCAGGGTGTCTTCCACAAACTCACTGTAACTGAAGCGTCTCTCTAATTTTCCCCTGGGAAATCCTTTGCATGCCTATGTTTATGTGTTTTGTCTTTTTGTATTCACTTGTTCTCCTTTTCCACCTTACTTCTCGGAGCATCCTTTGCTTTTCAAGCACGCCCTCCTTATGGGGAGAGAGCTTTTCTTTTATATTCTGGATTGTGAAGAACATCAGATATGCTGGTATTTCAGTGCAACTCCAGTTAAGAGATAATGGGCTATGATAGCAATTCATTGTAGCTTGTAATAGAGGGTAATGTCACTTTAAGACATGTGATACTTTACAGAGCAGGGATGTATTGAAATAGGCTACCGGTACTTACAGCATTGTATAGCAATCCGGCTTTGTATGTACAGCTGCCTTACTCTGCACTGAATGCGCTGTAGTGAGGCTGGTCTCTCATTAAACATAAACTGATTCTCATCTTTAAATACACTGGAAGCTGCAAATTATCTCAAGATCACTTCAGAGGTCTCATCCAGCAGAAGGTGACGCTAGGAGACGATTTAAAGGTGAAAATGACAAGGTTTCCACCCCTCAAACCTTGGCCACTTTTCTGACAACAGTCGAAGAGCTCTGATGTCTAATTTACTCTGGGAATAGGATTGGTAACGAGAGAGAGAATTTTTTCTTCTTTCTAATCCTGATAAAGAAGATTATTGGGAAGCTGTTTTAACATCTCTTATTGTGGTACAGATGGATTTAAATAAGTGTTAGATCTTTCCAATGAACACTAATAGAGAGCTCTGCTCTTGGTTGGATTACTCAGGTAAGGAGCTTCTTTAGGATTTAAGATTCAGAAAGCAGATCGGGAACTCATCTGATAATAACTGGGGGAATTACTGTTGTATTTTATTAACAGGCTGATCTCTTTGCACAAAATAGTGTTGGATAGCAGTTTGCATCGAGCTGACAAACAAGTGCAGGAACAAATGCCAGTCAGGAAGGTTGGGGCTAGAAGAAAGTTAATTAAAATAAGGTAGTTTGAGGAAGGGTGGAAAAGATGTAGGAAATGAGTAATGAAAACGGGGTGAATTTAAAAGTCATTTTTCTCAGTGGGATTGAGATGCCTGAAGAAGGAAAGAGAAGCAATTGGGAGACTGTAGAAGTTTGATTTGCTTCTCGGTTTGGCTAGGATTTGTAAAGTTCAGGTTAAAGAGGAGCATTTAATGCCCGAGATATCTCTATACGTTACCGTCATCTTTCCCTTTTATCTCCCTGTACAAATGCATTAATTTCTGAGGACACGAGTTGTATTGCTATACCTACCATCCGGGGAGGGGGGAGGGGGGGTCGAGTCTATGTTGCACTATCACTTGGTGTGAAAACAAAGGAGGAAAAGTCTACTGTATACAAAAGTAAATGGTGGAAAGAGAAACTAATAATACACTGAACTGTGCATCAGACACAGACAAAGGAATAAATAGGTTTACGCGGGTGAAAACAGTGTTTTGCAGTTAAATATACACATCAGTTTATTTGGGGCTTTTTAGTCCATTAGACTTAAGAACACCCCAAAGACCATGCCTGTCTATTAAAATAGCAAAAATTATTTTTCTATGCATGTGTTTTATTAACACTTGAGCATCCCTGTTATTTTAACGGTACTAGTACCCCAAGTAAGGAAAAATCCTGCTAAGAGGTCATTTAGGGGTTTTACATGTGTTCCCTTAATTTTTCCTAAATGCACAAGCTTTCCTGTGGAGGAGATTTTTAGCTTTAAAGTCTTTCTGCCTCAGTGAAAATGATGTTCAGCTGATTGGATTACTAGATAGAAGATGGCATCATGTCATTGGCTGAATAAGGAGAGTGCCTGAAGTTTGATTAATTTGGCAATATGAAATGCAGCAGAAGGTGTTGTTAAGGGAACTGGACGATATGTAGCGTAGCTGAGCCTTGCAAATCCTCTGATCCTTGCAGGCATTGAGAAGGATCTGTTCAAGTTACAGAGTCTAAGGAACACTTAACCAATTAGCACAGTAATAAATATAAGTCAGAAAATATTCACCTCCACAGATAAAAAAATAGGCAAGTATGCCAGCATGGGGAGACAGCAGAAGAAACGCACCATCCCTCTGCAAAAACAGTCTCTCTTTAAATTTTGACACAATCTGCCCTGTGAAAAGATCAAACCTCCTATCTGTTACATATGAAATTCAATCTGGCCTCACTCCAGTCCTTTACAAGCGTGGGTCGAATAAAAGGAAGCTGATTTTATCTGGGGATTAGAACACGATTCTGAGAAACAATTACTTTGTTTAGCAGACAGCCTCACAATTAAAAATTAATGCTCACGGAAGTCAAAAACAATAATCTGTTACCTACTGGGGAGGTATCAGCCTGGCAGTCTTGCGGATGGAGCGTGTTTTAAAATGCATCTGATACCTGATAATGTTGTTTGACTCTCCGTAATGTGTTTAAAGTAGTTTCAATACTATCTGAAGATCACAGTTTTTGGCTACCAGTGTGATTTTTTCCTTCTGTAAGTTAAATGGGAGAATAGTGTGGGGATAGTTCCCTGGCTTCTGTTTACATTGGTTTTCTTCTCGTACTTGGATCATTATCACTTAATTTGTCTTACTGAATTATTGAAGTTACCCAGTCTCCCATGCTGACATCTCCTTATCCCAACCGTCCGATTTGGACGCAACCTTTGTTTTATGATGATCAGAGCCTGCAAGGTTGGGCACAGAGGGGAGGCAAGAGGTGAAAGAAGGAAACAAGGACATCTCACAAAATGAATGTAAATGTTGTTGTAATCAAAGCTGACTACTGTGTGCTGTGAGGCTATAGATAATAATGCCTGTCTAATATTTCATTTAGAGAATGGCAATGGTCTCTGCAATGTCCTGGGTCCTGTATTTGTGGATAAGTGCCTGTGCAATGCTGCTCTGTCAGGGGTCCCTCCATCACACTTTCCAGCAGCATCACCTGCACAGACCAGGTAGGACTGATCAGCTACAGGATGCTGCCAGATTACAGGCGCTCTGCTCATGCTCTCATGTCTGTCTTGACAAGTGGTTGAATAATCGCAAAACCCATTTTGTCATTTAACTATTATGAGCTGTTTGTCTATATATCTCAAAGTGTCTTTCCGTTCAGCCTAATGTGTACCTTGCCTGTCTGGTGTTTGGGAACATGCCTCCTTTTGAATATCCTTTTCTAACAACTTCTCAGCACAGGAGGCTTCCCATGGGAAACCTGTTTCAGATAATAATTGAAATTTTCTTTGGCCTACTTGCTTATTTTGTTTTTTCTGTATAATAACAGACTACATTGTCAGTCCCCTGGGAAGAAAGCCTAGTTTTGTGTAAATGTATTGCTATGCCAATCTGGACTGAAAATATTTTGAGACAAATCCTGCTCTGTTATGCCTGTCCATCCTCCCTGAGGTTGGTAGAATGGGCTGGCATTAAATAAGAACTGAATTTGGCTTCAGATGTTTCCTGTTGACCATTAATGAGGTTCAAAGGTTTAACCTGAAGTAGACTTCAGGCCTGTGTTTTCATGAGCATGAATGAGTGTAATTAAGGTCAGGATGAGTCCCTTTGTGTTTGTAATGGAAAGTTCAGCTGATTTGTGACTGATGCCATTGACAAAGATTGCAAATAAGTGTTCTCATTGCTTTGTTATTCCTCAAATAGCAAGTGATGGAGTTACTTTTTTTCAGATTTAATTGCTTTTCTTTTTTGAGGCAGGTCTCAAAAAAGTCTCTTGTGAAATGTTTGTGGGAAAGGTGTATTATAACACTTTTATTAAAGAGTTAAAAGTTGAAGGTATCATATACTTAGCTCCTAGGGAAAGGAGTGAAAGTTTTGGAAAGACTGTAAAGATGAAATGTAAAGAATATTGGCATTTAATGAAGCAGGTAGATTAAAAAGAGATTAGAGTAAAGGTAAAATATTCAAAGGCAATGAGTCTTAGGCTCCTAATGCATTTGAAAATTTTATCCTAACTCTATAGTCAGTCTCATGATGGAAGGTTTTTTCCAATTCTTCTCCCTTCCTGCCCAAAACTGAATTGCATAAAATAAGCATCATGATAGCCTGTGGGGGAATAAATTTAAAACAATGTTTTGGAAGGTTTATCTAATGAACAATTATCATGTACTTGTATTAGCCCCTAACTTTAGCCTGGCAGTTACTAAATGCTATGTCCCAGATGGAATATTGTTCTTTGGGGATCTACAGAGGGATAAACCAAATGGCCATTAACACCATCATACAACCTCCATTGGCGATCGGAGGCGGTCCACCAGTGAAATAACCAAACAAATAGTTAAAGAGATAGGAAAATGTAATCTCATTTTGCAAAATCAGTTGAAACAAGTGGCATTATGATAAAAAATGAGAGCTGGGCAGATCCAGAGCTTTGCAACATTTGCCTAAGCTTGAAAAATCGCCTCTTTTATGAAGCAGGAACTGCAAGACACTGAATGCATACCAAGTATAGGGGAAATGTGAAAAATGACAAATCTTTCACTCGGAGGTGTGATACAGATAGAGTGAAGGTTTTACAGCTGCCTCATCACCTGCTTAGGAACAGCAGAGCTTTTCCTCTTGCGAGCCTTTCTCAGGCAGCTACTCCGCACCCTACATGAGTAAGATTGATGGTGTTCTGATCCCAGGCAGCCAATTTCAGTCTCTCAAGAAATAATCCACTACATTGACAGATGAGTGGAATTTGATGTGATGTTCACCTCGGATTCAGATTGCTCCACACCTGGGAAGTGCCAGCTAGCGAGGGTCCTTTAGGGGAAACTGTTAGAAATTTTGGACAATTTCTGCTGTCATAACATGGAATCAAGACAACATTTTTATAAAGCCATGAATTTGCAATCTGCCAACTGAATGCGATACATAAAAAGGGCTGATAACATGTTAACCAGCAAACTGACTGATTTTAATTAGTTCCACTGCAGTCCCTAAGCATTTTCATATTTATAATATTAGGAATGCGTCATTTAATTTTAGGTAGTGTTTAACTAAGATTAAAACATTCAGCCAAATAACAATAGATAAAACGGGTGAAGATGAACCAATGCATAGTATCAGGAACTTAATATTTGTGGATATGAAGTTTTCACTTATTGAGCTGAGGCAAACATGGCAGTTTATCAGTAGTAGGTTTTCCGTTATAGGTGTTGCTGAGCTGCTTAAACGAGAAAAGACATTTTGAACAATTAAACTCAGTGGTGAGATTAGTTAGTGTAGGGTAATTAAAGAGACACCTTCCCTTAATTGAACACATGTATGTGCTGTGTCAAAAAAAGCAAAACCCCCAACTGAGTGGATTGACTATAATAAATTTCAATGCAACTCATTTGTTACATGCTGCAAAATCTGTCTTTAATATTAGAGGTAAGCTGATGATGAAACACTGTTAGCTTTCAGTGACTGGTCACTCAGAGGTTAACTTATCAGAAGTAGAGTAGGTTTTTTTTTCCAAAAATTTCTTAAATGCAAGTCTTTTAATGTTTTTCAATAGACTCCTATAGAGTATATGGATGAACACATAAGTTTAAATCTTCCTTGCACTGAGAGCATACAGTTCTGTAATTCAGCACTTTTGTAAACTTTAGATGACTTGGTAGAAGGTAAAGACCTGCAAACAAATGACATAAACCATTTTATATGACAGCATTTGTAAGAAACTATAGCTTTATTTTCTGTGAAATGTTGGCCGAAGGGCACATATAGGACACATTTTAATGTTATGGCGTGCAACATCGTGCATAGGGTATTTATTGCACATTCATATGAACTATTATCTCCCTTGTCACATTATCAGTCAGGTTTAAGTGCATATTATTATGCCTTAATAAGGCATGTTTTGGTGAACTTTTTTCAATGAATTTTGTCAAGCATTTGGGCTTATTTCTTTTCTTCCTTCTAACTAAGACCCAAAGGACAAGGCCTTCATTTGGTACAAACTGGCACTGCACCATAGCAATATAAATCTCTTTAGGCAGTATACATGTTCTTCTACAGTTCTTTATATGACTATTTCATTTTCAGGAAAATGGTATAATACAAAATATGTATTCATAGGAAATAACTCTAGGTGGAACCAATCTACATTCTATAGGCATTACTTTTTCTATGATTTAATAAGGAGCAGTGATAATGGGAACAATAAAAGTTGGTCATTTCAGGCTCTAAAATACATATAGTTGGATGGCTATTGAATTGGCCTGAGGATTAGAGTGGACAGGTTGTGATTTGCAGAGTTAGCCAAGTGCCAGTGATACTTCATTGATCATGTGATTGACAGTATTGACTCACTCCTACAAAAGTAGAGGAAGTAGGCATTGACCTTTGACTTGGCACTATGATGTCAGCAAAGCAACATGTAGCCTCAAGGATGCAAACAAAGAACATAAATACACTCTTCAGTGCTATAGATTTTGGGGGAAAAAGATCTTTCATGGTTTTATTACAGACCAAAGAATTCTGTTTCACATTCATCAAAGGCCTTTGCTGAGTACTGAAGCAAAATGGAAAACACACTGGTTATACCTGGAATTCAAAAACTGTGCATAAAATATTGCAAGTTGCTATTACCTAGTATTATGCCTTTTTCGCTAAATAGTCTGTTAAACATACAAAAAGCTACATTAGTCTACTATTTGAGTTATGGTAAAATATAGAGATATTGGGAAGAGAGCAGAAACATATCCCTACTATAACAGTACTGACGCTTGCAAAGATGTTAATTAAGAAACAATAGACCTATTCAGAGAAGGAAAGATAGTTGTATTAGTGTGAACTGGCTTGGCTTTTATCAGTGGGGCTGTGGTTGGCTCTCTCAAGGCATCGTTCCAAGAAAGTGTATAGTAGTTTTAGTTGTACTTTTTTCTATTGGCAGTGTTTTGTGTATTACAGACGAAAGCAACAGTAATATATCAAGTGATACAGTCATATAAATATCATATATACACCTACTAAGTATTAAGCTTTACAAACTCTCATTTACTATAACTGCAGCTTATGATACACTAATGGAAAATCATCCCAAAAAGAGTTTACTCATAGATAAAAATCATTGTGTCTGGGCTGTCCCATAGAAATGAATACTGAGCAAGAATGTATGAGTTGTGTTTTTTAACAGCATTTTAAAGTGACTTCAACCTCTCGCTGTGAGGAAGGAATTTCTTAGTTCTAATTTGGCTCTGCCACTGCCTTTTATAACCTTGAGGAAGTTACACAGGCCCAGGTTGTCAATTTGCGTGTCAGTTTTTTGGGTGACCAATGTGAGATATCCCAGTGAAAAAATTGGCTGTCAGCCTTTCTTCTTTGGTTCCCCTCATAAAACCAGAGTCAAGACAGTGCAAATCCTTGTATTCATGGTTGAATGTGCTCATCATTATGGGCATGTCCACACATGCTTTTATGTGCGCCTAAACTGTGCTTTAAGGCGATTTAAGCATGCATCTACACATGCACACTAAGGCGCATTAACATGGTGAGTGGACTGTCTTGGGACTAAAGTTAGTCCCAAGCCAGTCAACATATATAACATTAATGCACCTTAGCGCATGTACACATACATTAAAGCATTTTAGTTATT
>NW_017728997.1:12946049-12959857 GCF_001723915.1 Gavialis gangeticus | reverse complement strand
GCATTAAGGCGATTTAAGCATGCATCTACACATGCACACTAAGGCGCATTAACATGGTGAGTGGACTGTCTTGGGACTAAAGTTAGTCCCAAGCCAGTCAACATATATAACATTAATGCACCTTAGCGCATGTACACATACATTAAAGCATTTTAGTTATTCATGCCTAACTTTGATACCTGCTTTTACAGATATCAAATTTAGGTGCAAATAGCATAAAATTGCCATTTTAAGGTACATTAAGGTCACACACATGTAGACCTATGCCCTTAATGCACCTTAACAATGGCTAAAGCACCTTAAATCAGCACACATCAATGTGCCCTATGGGCCTTTTAATCCACCTCTAATTAAATGTAAATAATTTCCAGAATCATTTGCTGCTTCCCATTAAAGTGAATAAACCAGAAAAGAGATGGGACCAGATATCTGATCTTGTGACAGTGGCATAAAGTAAAGCAAGTGCACTGAAATCAATACATTTGCTCTTGGCTTATAAAAGACCAGATTTTGGCTTATTTATTTAGTATACTACAACCAGTCAGTGAGTCAGCCATGAAGGCCATATGCCTCTGGTATCGTCCAGATTTCACGTTGATAATATGAAGTCATCCAGTACTGAAGTAAAAGGCAGAGTATAGAAAGTGTCCCCATTTGTATACAAAACAAAGTCACTGCTGTGTGACAGGATCAGTGCAATGTGACTGGGTAGGTGTTATCAGGCATGGCTGAATATTGATTCGTACCCATTGCACTCGCATGATTTATTTGGTCGAAGTGGTGGTCATGGTAGAAACATATAGCAACCCATTGTTTAAAAACAAATCTACAGAGTCCTATCTCCAAGGTTGAGCTAGGTTAGGCTTAAAAAGGGTTCTTATTAAAGAGGAAAGACTGTTTCCCTTTCCAGAACCAACAAGACATCTCCCAATTTTGGGGGGTTTTGTGATCTACTTGGTAGTTACCAGATTTTGGAAAACCTGTTCTCTGCTTTTGTAACAGTTCAGGTTCATGTTAGAAAATTGGCAACCTTGGTGCAGCAATAACTGCATGTTGGACCTTCTGCTGCTCCTCCTCTCTGAAGCTAGTCATCACCATATTCTCCCTGGCCTTTCCACTTACCGCAATGACACAGAGCATGTCAAGTGCCCCCGTATGGCTTATGAAAGAAGTGTACAGAATTAGTTCCTATGCCCAAAGAAACACAATTGCTCCTTCATTCTGGGTCCAAAGGGCTGCAGAAAGGATGGAGGGAGGAAATGAGAGCACGGTATCAGCCCATAGAGCTGGTTTATCATGTGAAGGTAGGGAGCTGTATCCACAAAGGAAGGGTGGTATGGACATGTAACCTCAACTACCCAGGACTTCCAGGAATGCCTCCCCTTAGGGCTCGACAGCTCTGCACTGTCCTTCCCATGATACATCAGCTCTATGGGCTGATACCTACAGTGACTCGGATGCACTGAACATGGGGCTCTCTAGCACCTTTGGCCATGTGAAAGGATCAGCTTTCCTCCTGGATGTAAGCTGATGTGTTCTCAAGACTGCAAGATCTTCATTTTGGGGTCTTCACAGTGGGGAAAGTCTTTGTTTTGTTGCTTTCTAGCCCACCAACCTTCTGAAATTTCAACCCTTTGAACACCCTCACTCCTCACATTTTCATTATCTGGACAGACCAGAAGCTTGCTGGTTTGTTTGGTTTTTTTTACTTGAAAAGCAACTTTTTTCTTCGAATTGATAATTTGTCTTTATATGAAGCTGTTAAGGCAAGCATGAGAAAATACTTTTCTTGTTGGAGAACCTCTACAAACTTAATTTTTTTAACTCACATTTACTACCTGGGAGTCCTTGGGGTTAACAAACATTTCTAATGCCTCATCCATGCCACCAAATGGGAAAAACCGTGATGGTTTCTAGAACTAGACCATGAGCTGTTTTAGGGTTGAAGTTCTGATGCAAGCCCGTGAGTTGAGCTCTCGAGAAGAAGACCAGCGATCTCTTGCCTTGTGCCTTTAACTCACTGGCAAAAGATAAAACTATTTCCTCTTTGATGGTGTTCAGCTTTATGTGCTGCTTGCACTCTGTACATTTTCAATGTATTATTTTATGTTGTGGTAGCACCCAGGGGCCAACCAGCTTGGAGCTCTACTGTACCACGTTGTCTAATAATAACCCATAGCCCCTGCCCCAAAGTACTTATTATCTAAAGGACAAGGCATAACAGGTGGATAAAACTAACAATAATGCTGGAAGAAGGCTAAGGATAATGAGGTAACAACAATAATGGGATATGTGCCATTCCAGCCAGTCAGGACCTGTAATCAAAACGCACCACCTGCTGAGCTGTTTTCACATTCCTGTTTTTTTAGTATTTTTTTTACACACCGGCCCATATGACACTAAATTGCATCTGCAACCATATCTTCTAATGCAGCCATTTCTTCTGTGATAGCCACTTAAAACAGTCTGTTTTCTAACAGGGATTTTATGGCTCTTAGAGATTGAAAGGAGACAGATACAGCATTTGAGAGTGCCTCTTTTCAGAAGGTCTAAAAATCAATGGGACTGCTGCAACAATATATCTTTTAATGGATATTAAAAGGTTCTTTTTCACCCTAGTGAAATTGGTTGTCAAAGGTAATTAACACACTTGTAAGTGCTAGCCTGGACACTCCCTAATCAAATTTACCTCCAGTAAAAATTTCTGTTGCGGGCCAATTCAGTAAGGGCTCTGATGCTTTACCACCGTATATAGCACAGCTGTTTAAACCTTGTTGATTGAAACAGCGGTATTATAAATGTAAAAGATTCTTGTTTTCTGCAGTTGGAGAAGTTTAGGAACATGCTTTGCCCAGAATGCTGGAGCTTTATCTTTATCTGCCTCATGTAGGCTCAGCCTCTTGCTCTTGCATATAAGGTGGAAAGGCAAGGTATTACGAGGGAACAACTTACATTTGGGAGGGGGCACAGGGGGCATAAAGAATGAATGTGGGCACATGACACACTTACACTGGTGTAATCTGGCTTTGCCTAGGTGTTACAAGGTGCATCTACTTGTGTGGTTTACTGCCAAGCGGACCAATTAGCTCCGCAGTAAAGCATCACCGTCTACATGCGCTCCCATATTAGGTTCAGTAAATGAATTAACTCCACCACAGGACAGTACTGTCTGGGACAAGTACTATCCTATGCCAGGGGAATTTACACTGCCTCAACACATGGGTGAATGGTGACCAGGGCTGGCTGAGGCAAAAGGGTGCTACAGTGCAGGGACTGCCTTCTGACGATTGAACTGTAGCACCCTTGTACCCTTGTGCCCCAGCCAGTCCCTTTGCCACCTAACACCACAACCCGGAGCCCTGGGCTGACCCCCTCCCCCCACCCCCGAGCCTGCTGCTGGCCCAGGGCTCCTCTGCCCTGGCTCTAATTGCTCAAGTCTTGGGTGCACGTGTATGTGCCGCGCCTGGGAGCTGCTGACTCCCATGTGAAGTGTGCCAGGGTTTATTGCTCCATGCTAATTGCCATCCTACACTGGGGTAAATCAGTTTACTCCAAGGTAAAGTTAGCCCCTGAAAATTCAGGAAGAACTACCCACTGGAATAAGTTGTACTAGTATATATGTTGCATGACTGTGCCCAGGGCTATAGTGCATTGAAACCAGGAGCAGACATTTGCTCAGTACAAACAGGTCCTTACCAACTCCCCCGGCCCACCACCTACTAATTAGCTGCTGTAATAGTGCATGCAGAAGTAGCTGCCTGTAGCATGCACTGTGACAGCAGCTAATTTGGACTGCTGACTGTCTGCTTTGGACTCCATAATAACTTACATTGCTATTCAAGTTGATATACGTTCCAGTGACATACTCGAACCGTTTAACCACCTGATGCAAATCATGGGGTAGAAGGTGCTACAAAACAGCTCTGACTGCCTCTGTCTTGTCAGCAGCTTGCCAAAGGCTGTTTGGGGAGATGCCGTTCTTTCTGCCTAGCACATCTGTGCTGCAGGTGTGGGGAAGCCATAACTAGTCACACTGCTGAACGCGGTGCTTTTGTTATTTACCGTCCGGGACAAGGATGTCAACGGAGGGGGAGTAGGTGCTGAGAGCACGCTGCTCAGGGTGCCCCACAGGGCACTGAGCACCTGGATCTCAGGAATGCTGTTTCATAGGCACGATTGTTTCCCAAGATCAACCCTTCCCTGCATATCGCATTGAAGCAGAACTCCAAGGGGCCAGGAGAAGAGCGGTGAAAGAACAACAGCGACTACTCCACATGCCACTTCCTTGCACAGGATTCGCATGTAAATCCCTGTGCACTGACCACGCTTTGTCTTCATCCCTTGGCTTGCCTGTGTTGAATCTCCTCCGCGCTCAGCTGAAAGCAACCAGAGATACTTGTTTTCATCACTGCACATTGCATATGTCTGTGTGCTGCCCAGAAGCTGTTCTGGGGACGTGCCGAGCAAAACCTGCCTGCCCACTGCTAGCGCTTTGCCTCGCATCGCTCTTCAGCAGCGCTGAGGATCAAATCCCTGGCGGCCCTCTTCTCTTCCCTTCCCACCATCATGTGTCAAGCCTTGGTCTGTGTGAATGCAGCCCTGGGGCCTATATGTGAGTCATGAAGGGACCTTTCAGTACACTGCTCTACTTGTAACACGCTGTCACAGGAAAACAAGACTGAGAATCGGTACTACGGTGGTGAAGCCCCAAGGAGAATCTGACACCTACAAATATATACCCCAAAGGCAGTAGACATGGTGTCTGCATTGAAGTGTTTCTGCTGATAACATCAGAAAACAGCCTTTAATTATTAGCCTATTTAAGTGCAAGGCTGGTTTGTTTTTTAAAAGGCAGTATCAAATGCAGCTTTTAAGATACAAGCGATTCCCCCCCGCCCTTATCTTCATATTGTTTGATTCTTCCCCCTTCTCTAATCTTTGCATTTCCTCTTGCATGTTTTCCTTTCCTCTCTGTTGTGAAACCATCCTTTGCTACAAGCAAGATTTATTCTCCTTGTGGGATTTGGCATTTTCTACAGCCTTCAAATGTTCTGAACAGAGCTGTTCTCTCCAGCTACACTTGTTTCAGCCTGGAATGGTCCTGGAGCCTCCTCCTCATTGTGCCTTAGGCAGGTACCATGAGGGCTGCGGCACAACCTGAGACTAAGTTTATTAGTCTCACTCAAGGATGCACAATGGGAATTGTGGTGTAAATTAAAGTGAATGAAGTTACAAAGTAGCACATGTAAATTTGTGACTCATACCCCTGTGCTCCGCTTTGAAGATGATTTTCTGACATCTCTCTGTCTCTTCCTTCTTCTCACTTGCTTCGGTTGGCTTAAAAAAAACACAGCCTAATCCTGCTTCTGTTGATATTGGTAGATTGCCCTTTGATTGCACTGGGCGCAAGATGAAGCCTTAGGTTATTGGGTTGGCATAATCATTACCAATCGCACATTCATATTGTGCTTTTCAGCTGCAGTTATTCCATGGAAGAGCAGTTCTGTTTTGCATGAGAGCAGCTGGATTACTGGAGAGCGCACCATCTGCAGAAAGGCAAGGGCCCAATACTGCCAACCCTAATGACCATGCGCTTCGTTCCATGCAAAGCCATGGGATGACCCACGTGAATAAGGACAACATGTATGAGGCAGGATGTAGGGCATCTGGCCATAAATATTGATCATTATAAAGATCCAGAGCACCTGCATATTCCATTGAGTCTCTGGTTTGGGGCTACTTGGATCCCTTCTGCTACAGTGCCTCATTGATATGCCTTGCACTTGGACTCTGAATTGTGTGGGGGGCTTTGGGTAATGAAGAATACTGTAAACATAGTGCGCTTGTTTTTTAAAATACCAAGGGCCAGGGTTTCTAACCTGCTCTGTCATTGAGTTCCCATTGAGATCCATGTCTGGTAAGTTTTTTGAAAGCTTTTTCTTAACAGTAAGTGCTTGCATGCTCAATACATGTGTGTGCCTATAACAAACTCAGTCTCTCTCTAATGCTCCTGGCTACATGTTACATATGTTACACAATTCACTGGTTAATCACGCAATAACAGTAGACCATGCAAAATTATTATCACAGGATAAAACGGCTCTTCAGCTATAAAAAGAGCAAAACAGCTATAAAGTTTGTGCTTGAAAATGTGTAACAAACTCCATAGCTGGTTTCTATCTATCTTTATTTTGAACATGTACCAGGGCCCAAAGTGAGTGCTTGAAAATGTGTAACAGCTCTGTGGCTAGTTTCTATCCAACATTCACTTGAACCTGTAGCAGGGCCCTAAATGAATAATATATTCTACAGCTGGAAAACAAAATAATCGAAAAATCAGTGTATCCCTGACTGATAGCACTGGTCATAACCCAGGTCAAAGTGTGGGTTCCCATTGGATTCATGTTTTTGTTTTTATGTAAATCACCATGATAGAAAAATAAGAAGAAGTAATTATCTGAGAAACAATATCTAACAGTGAATGAACTAAATACAATGGAAGATAATTTTTGCTGGCATAACAACGTTTAAGTCAGTAAATTATGTGAATAGAAAATTTGGCCTTAAATATTTAAAACGCCTGTAGCAAACCCATTGATTAGAAAGCAGGAAATGCAGTGTTACAATTTTCTAAAATCTAAACAATGTTAGCAGCCAACAGATCAGCCTAAGTGAGGCCAAGAACCTCAGTAAAATAGCTGCACACACTTTGATAAAACTTTATCATCTTTTTTTAGTGTCCTCATTAATGCTCTTCAGAAATGCAGTAAAGTATTTCTGGCAAGCAAAGCTTCAGTGTAATTTTACTGTATTGTAAAGGATTTATTAATTATAATCTTTTCTTGCAGATTCTATTTATATTTGATCATGACATTAATTGGTTGCCAAAACAAACTAGAGTTAATTGTGTTTAATTAAGTTGTTGGGAGTAAGTAAGGATAGTTTTTTTGGCAAAATAAGTTGCAGTGATTTATTTGTTTATTTTAAAAAGAATATCCCCGAATGAAAGGAATTTATTCTTTTCAAGTAAATATTGTGTAGAGTGCACCGGTGGAAAAAAGATTTGGTGGATGGCAGGAATGTGGCTTCCTTCTGTTAAAGGGAATGAAGAGTAGTCCGATGGAATAAGCATTCTTACAATAGAGTCTTACATGAAAAGGACCTCGGGGTGACAGTGGACAAGAAGCTGGATATGAATCAGCAGTGTGCCCTTGTTGCCAAGAAAGCTAAGGGCATCCTGGGCTGCATTAGTAGGAGTGTTGCCAGCAGATCGAGGGCAGTGATTCTTCCCCTCTATTCTACACTGGGGAGGCCACATCTGGAGTCTTGTGTCCAGTTTTGGGCCCCCCGCTACAAAAAGGATGTGGACACATTGGAGAGAGTCAGTGGAGGGCAGTGAAAATGGTTCGGGGGTTGGGGGACATGCCTGGTGAGGAGAGGCTGAGGGAACTGGGTTTATTGAGCCTGCAGAAGGGAAGACTGAGGGGGATTGAATAGCAGCCTTCACCTCCCTGCAGGGGGGCTGCAAAGAGGATGGAGATGGACTAGTCTCAGTGGGAGCAGACAACAGAACAAAGAGCAATGGGCTCAAGTTGCAGCAAGCGAAGTTAGATGAGATTAAGAAAAACTTTCTCCTGAGGAGGGTAGTAAAGCACTGGAACAGGTTACCTAGAGGGTTGTGAACTCTCCATCCTTGGAGGTTTTTAAGACACAACTTGACAAAGCCTTGGCTGGGATGATCTAGTTGGGGGTGGTCCTGCTTTGAGCAGGGGGTTGGACTAGACGTGACCTCCTGAGGTCCTTCCAACCTGAATTTTTATGATTCTGTGAATCCGTAATAGCCTGATTCTGAATTTAAGAAAAAATCTTGAGAGTTGTACATTCAGTAGAATTACTCTGGATTGGGCAACAATGAAGCTTAGGTCCATTGTCTAATAAGATAAAGTCTGTAGAATAAAGAGGCCAAAATACAACTACAAAAAAATTTAAGATCAAACTGTCTGCTGATGTAAATCTGCCTAATTCTTTTGGCTTCAATGGATCTAGGCTGCTTTATATCAGCTGAAGGTTTCATGAGGGTGTATTAGGTGGATGAATTCTAGTAAAATGTGGCTTAAAGTATGAATAAACAGAATTGCTTTTTCATAAAGCATATAAAAATAAACCTGCTTCTCCATTCAGAAGCTTGCGAACACTACTAATACATTTCGAGTATTGATTCTAGGATCAGAATGGAGTGGAAAATTCTATAAAAGGTCTTAGCGCCTTTTGGAAGAATTGATTTCATAAGGTGTAACTTGATGTGTTTATTTAAAAAGTAAAAGAAAAAAACTTGCAACTTGATATGCTTTGCTTGGGAGCTCTTTGTTCCTTTTTTGTTGACCCTTTCAATATTCCTTGCAGTGCAGAATTGCTTTTATTATCCTAGGCAACAACCTAAAACCACTGATGTAGACTTTACACTTTCAAAGGGACACCTATCTAGTAACACATACTCAGATACATCAGCAGCTGCATCCTTCCCAAGAGAAATGTAGGCAGCCTAAAGTAAGTTGCCTGTTAAGGTGTCCTTGTGTGGTCACCATTTCAGTTCAGCTCAGGACTAATTCACTCACAACATATATCCGCATCTGTCATATCAAATATAAGATATCATATGCTATGAGCCAGGCAGGTTCTGGCTCCCTTTTGTCTTTTATTTCTGATTGGTAGTATCAGTTTTTATGCAGTTTTCTGCAGTAGGTTGTGTTACATGGTGGGGTCTCGGCTGGAGGTAGGAAGCACTGCTGTGCATTAAAATTAACAATAACAAGGGGATAGGAGGTGATGGAAGTCTTTCAAAAGGTTTGTTTCTGGTTTGATTTTAGGTCTAAGGTACAGGGTAAGCATCTTGTTGGGAATTACTCTCTGCAAACTATTCCCCACATCTGTGACGTAGTAATCATATAGTTGTATCCTATGGTTTAGAGTGTGGTCTGTTTTCTCAGCCTAAGTACAGACAGTCAAAAATCCTGAGGCTGAATTTATTCAATCTTTGAAGGTTAATTTAAGATGCTTAGATTGAACCAATAAGTGAACAGACATTCAATTTGATTCCAGAAACATAGCCACATGCCTGCAGTGGCCGAGGCCAGAAGCTAGGGGGCACTAGAGGTGCCCAGCTGAGGTGGAGCAGAGAGTTTGGGCTAAGGGTAGCCTGCTCACCCTATGAAGTGGGATTTGCAGGGAAAGTGCAAAGTATCCTGGGATGCTGTGGGACTGTGAGTTAACATGAATCTGGAGGGGATCTGGGACAGAAGTTCAATAAACTGATTTAACCTAAATCAATTAAGCCTGATACTACCTCCATCCAGGTTTATCTTATACCAATTTTGGCCATTTTGAAAGCTGTTTATGTGCATTGAACTTCTGTTGTGTTACAGATTAGAACCAGTTTCCAATCACTTATACTGGTTTACGTGTCATTTCTGTCCTTAGCCCTGAAAATTGGCTTTCCCTGGTTGCAAATCCAGTACTTTCTCGACTAAGTCAGCCAGCTAGGTATTGTTTGCCTTAACTTTTATATTGTTTTTCTTTTCTCAATAAATGGATGATCCCTTTTGTTCTCTTTTAGTTTTTCTTGTTATTTCTATTATCCCTTTCTAGTTGGCAGGCGGGGAAATCAGTTATGGATCAAATGAAACCATTTGTCATGGATTAATGCATGTAAATGCCTTGATGACAGCAGGAGACAAAGGCATGTAAAAGTCTGAATGCTGACTTTGGGAGAAAAAAATTAATGAAGCCAGAAAACCAGTGATAGTATAGAGCATTGTAATTTTAGGCTCTAAATGATTGTACTGAAACCCTCAGAGTAAGGTAATAGTGTTTTCTATTCTATTTAATTAAGCCTTATCCTAATGCATAGTGACCTCCGCTGAGGGGGGAAAAGTATTTTTGGATGCTTTGGGCTTCTCATCTCTATCATATGACACGATTTTCTCCTTTATTAGTACCAAGATGTGCATATGAGCAGAAGAAAGTCTTCATTAGCTAGGAAGGAGGATGTGAATAGGAACTAAGAACAAAGAGGCCCATTTAACTCCACCAGTCCTTCACCAGACCTGTCCCAGATGGTCACTGTCATTAACTGTGAACTGTTATGGGCCAGGATGTGTAACTGCTACGTTTGGAGGTGACAAGATATTTCCATCAGGCTCGTGTTCTTAAACATTTTACCTTTTCACTTTCCTCAGTGGAGGGCAGGATCATAATTACTTAGCCAGGATTTTACATGCTTGGCAATAATCTGAACTGAAATGTTTGACTGTAATCATTGGATTTTCCACCATGTGCCTTACCCCTGTGCTGATGTTAGTTTAATTATTAGCCTCTGTGTTGATTCTTCCCAAACTTTTGTGGTGCGCAGTGGACTGGTTTCTCTGGCTGAAAGATGGGGTTGGCATATCAGGGAATAGTTGTAGTGTTGAGCATTGTAAAATTGCTCTGACCGAGACAGGGCTATTTTGACAATGAGCTTCCTGCCAGCACAGTCAGAAGTAGCTCCATTGTCTCTGCTCTCTCCTGTGTAGAAACCCATATGTGAGCAGGCACAGTATTATGCTGGGTAGACATATTCATAGGGCCTGCTCCCATTGGAGAGGGTGGCACTTGCTGCTCTGGTTGGTGGTAGGAACAGAATGAGATAACTGTCCAGAGAAAAAATTTCCGTCCCTTGGAAAATTCTGCCTTGATGACATTTTGTTTTTATCTCAAATGGAGAAAACAAAGCAAAAGTATCAAAACTGCAGGTGAAAAAATAGTTCCCAAAAATTTTCATTTGGAAAAATGAACATAAAACATTTTAACATATTTATCACAATATGTTGATAAAATGGAGAAATGACTTTGGTTGTTGTTTCAAAATATGGATCCAAAATGAAAAGTTTTTTTTTCTTCAAAAGGAAGTGAAAAATTTAATCAAAATCAACTTTTTCCCCACCAAACTTTGATTTTGAAGACAAATTTATTCTGGCTTTATTGGGAATTCTGCATTGATCTCATATACTTCTGCTGCTCCTCCCATACCCCCAAAACTCTCCTCAACTTTGATTCTGCAGTGAAGTCATAAAGCTGTATGCGTGACCTCATTCTGTTGCCATAGATACAAGAGTGTTGTGTGGGTGTCCAAGTCAGGTGCACTGGTCAGATTGGAGGAAGCAGGGCAGGGAAGCAGCAAGCTTTTGTTTCCCTGGGACTATTTTTGAAAATGAAGTGTGACTCAAGTGCAAGGTAAGTGGGTTAGTGCTTCTGATGCAAAATGGCTGCAAGGTTCTTTTACAAAAATAGTTCCTCACATTTTAAGTTTTGATTTGAATTTCCTTTGGATGGACTGCCATGGCAAAGTGTTTGTGTATGACCAATGTGGTATCATGAGATTCCCTCGTGCTGGTTATACGGGCAGCGGTGTAGGGGTGGTGGCTCATATTGTGAATGTCACCACTGAGTCACATCATGGGCCAAATTCCATCTCCTCAAGAGTCCCCCCAAGAGGCACACATTATTGTGGCAACATTGTTTGTATGACTTTACCCTTGAAGAACCTGGGCTCTCCTTTAGGCTGGCCAGAAAACATTTCCATTTTGTGGAAAAAATGGAAATTTCAGAATTTTGGGGTGGGGGTTCCTTGTTTGCTTTTTTAACCAGTACAAAACTAACTGGCAAACTTTTAAATATTTTTTGTGTGAAAAAACAGAGGAAGAGTGAGAGGTTTGCAGTCTCACAAACCCTCCTGATCAGGGCTCTCCTTTAGTGTTTGGTGGGCACAGGTTTGTATCCCAGCTCTGCACGATTTGTTTGATGTAAGCACTTGAAACTAGATCTCTCCCATCGCAGCAGAGTGCATGGACCAAAGCAGTGCTGTGCTCCCCCATCATGAATTGACATTTTCCAATTTAAAAAAAACAAGTTCCTGCTCTATTCAGGTACCTTTGCTAATTATTTTTTTCAATCAGAAGGAGTTACACTACTGATGATAGTAAGCAGAGGTTGGCTAAGTAGGGGCACCAGCCCCAGGTGCCCACTTGGAGGGGGCATTAGAAGGGCAACCAGCAGCACTGCCAGCCCAGCCACCATCACTGTTGCATCTGGCCCTGACCCCTGCCGCCACCCAGGGTGCAGACCCTGGTAGTTATACCTCTGTTGGTGATAGGCAGACAAAACTGGGGAAGAAGAGGTGGTTCAGGACCTTTAGACTCTAATACCTGTCCTTGAATATGTCTTTGTAGTCTAATATGTAGGTGGGTTTAGGGAGGTGACATCCCAAGTGCACTTCTTTTCCTCTGAGACCTTCATGTTATTATGTATGCATGGAGCTGGGAACCATTTGACTCCAGATTTCTGAACTTTCCTTATGCTTTGAGCAAGGGAGACAATCTAGTGCTAGAGACTGTTCCTGAAAACCTTTATATACATAACCAGCTCCTCTGAAATCTGTGGGGTCACTCCTGTGAACTGGGATTACTCATGTGTGTTCCAGTTTGTAAATATGAACCCTTTCTTTTTTTTAAGATCTGTAACGGAGACCAGCAAAAAGTATTGCATACATCCATGGGTGCTATTTTAACTAACGCTTACTTTGCCTTTTGAAAAAAAGGAAGGAACCACATTCTCCACATCCTTCCCTTGTCAGATCCAAGCAGAATTTCATAAGGGACTACTTCAGAGTCTAGCTCCCTGCGTTCAAAAGCAAGTCTGCTACCTGTCAGCATCATCTGAATTCTTACATCGTATGTGATGCTTAATTCTGTTCATGCAGAGTTTTATTAGTGATTCTCTCCCCACTCCCCTCTGGAAATATGAGGTTAATTTTTAATGATCCAGTCTAATGAAAAGAACAAAGACATTGCACAAGATAATAATAAAAAAATATACAAACTGATTAAAATTCTCATTTAAATGTAACGAGGAAGGAGGAAAATGGGCGGGGGGCCATTTAACAGAGAACTTCAAGATATGACTTCATTCTAAATGGGAACAAAAAATAGAAATTTTTGAAATTCTCAACAAAAGAAAATTCCATCCTTTTTTGTTTTGTTTTGGGTCAATGAAAAAATTTTGTCCAGATTTTCGTTGTACAGACTACAATACCAAATGAAAAGGTTCAAAATGAACAGTCATTATACATCAAAAAACCAAAATGTTTTTAAAATATCAAAATGCCCCATTTTGACATTGTCAGAATTTTTTTTTCCTGATTTTTCTTCCAAAATTAAATTCTAGTGAACAATTAATGAACCAGAAGCAGTGTCACTGGGAACACACAACCCAATGGATGTGGCCCAAGTAAAAATCTCTGATCAGCTCTTTTGCCTACCACTCTGTTGTATGGCATCATTTTTATAAATTTCATTATATCCTTCCTAATTTTATCTGTATGACCTAAAAATATACAGCACCATGTCCAAAACAGGTCTCCCAAGTGAAGACATGTATATGTGTCTAGTGTCAGGCCTTCATACAATGAAAGTGAGAGGTTTGTGTATAAACCATCTATAAACTTACTAGGGGGGACCAGAAGGGTTTGGGAGAGACCTTGTTTCCCCTTGCACCCCCTGGCATAACAAGGAATAACGGCCATAAGTTTTTGGAGAGTAGGTTTAGATTAGACATCCATAAGGACTACTTCACAGTTAGGGCGTCTAGGATCTGGAACCAACTTCCAAGGGAAGTGGTGCTGGTTCCTACCCTGGGGGTCTTTAAGAAGAGGCTGGATGCCTACCTGGCTGGACTCATTTGAGTCCCGTTTTTGTCCTGCCCAGGCACGGGGT
>NW_017728997.1:12940624-12941049 GCF_001723915.1 Gavialis gangeticus | reverse complement strand
TGTCCTGCCCAGGCACGGGGTTGGACTTGAAGATCTACAAGGTCCCTTCGACTCTGATTCTATGATTCTATGATTCTATGATAAGAGAAATACCTCAGAGCAAATTCTTGAGTGAAGACCTTACTTAGGTTTTATTGATTTAAGTGGGACATGAGCATATGCTTTGCTGAATCACATCCTGAGCACTAAGCAATACAGGCATCTAACCAAAAATGTATCTAAAAATGAGAATTTTGCTTTCTTTATTCCCCAGTGCATCATTATATTTTTTTCCATGTGTGCATACTAGGATCATGTCATAGCAGCTGTTCAGTGTGCATGACTTAGGTAGATCACAGGCCCAGTGATCATCTGAAATCTACCCAAGATCAACTTTCATAGTTTCATATAGATTTAGGGTCGGAAGGGACCTAGTAGATCTTCTA
>NW_017728997.1:12934779-12940613 GCF_001723915.1 Gavialis gangeticus | reverse complement strand
TCAAGTAGGGAGTTCCCCATTGTGTAAGTGTGCTGCTGGAACTTTAACTTTGGAACTTTTCTCTAAGTAGTTGCTTTGTTCACAAGACAAGGATTTCTATGTTGTTTTTCCTCTACAAGGTCCTTCTACTTTAAGCTTTCTTCCTCTTTTGAAGTGTACACATTGTTCCTGGGCACCTTGAAATACTCCCAGTCTTTGTGCTTTCACAGACAGGTCTAACACTGATTTTTTTGCAGAACTCCAGGAGCACAGATTGTAGTGGGTCTGACTTGCAAATCTCATTAATAGCACATTATCACCTCAATACGCTTTCAGGCCAGTTACTGCAACATGTGAACTTGTGAATGATAAATCGCATAATTTTTTTAATAAAGGAAAATTTCAGGCCAGCTTGCTAGGCATACTTTACATAAAAGGCACAGACAGAAATTACGTTTGTCATGTGATTGGCTCCTTGAAAGCACGCTAAAGCCATGCCCTAGCAAAAGAACGTGGCAAAGCACTCTGATTGCGTGACAAATTAACACTCATTGTATGATAGTTCAAATGAAGGTGCTTCAAAGCGGAGCACGTTTATTAACTTTTGTCTGCTCTCGTGGTAGGGCTGCTGCAGCACAGTTCAACCCCCGGTGCTGTCTCAGGATGGGAGATGGGGAAGGCAGGGGAGGGAGGTTTGTTGTGGGGTTTATCCAGCCACACTGGTGGCCCCAATGCATAACCCCCAACTCCAGCACACGCTTAGGAAACCCCAAAATGGACCTCTGTCCCCTGGCTTTTTCCCCTCCCATCCTGAGACAGCACCAGAGCTGGGAGATGGGGAGTGGGGTTAGGGGAAGAGGCTGCAGAGACACAGCCTCACTCTCTGGATTGGCTCCAACTTGGAGCTGGATTCCCCCATCCTCCTGGCCCAACCGCCAATGTTTGTTGGGTTGTGAAGATCGATCTAACTCATAGTGCTTTCTATGAAGTGCCATGACTTAGACTGGGAGCTGAACTTCTGTCTGCACCTAAAATGTTCTATTGGTGGCATGTTCTGCTTCTCCCAGCATCACTGAGATCGGGGATCAGTTTGGGTAAGAGACAGAGCCCTTCTTCTTATGCCAACAGCTGGGTGTCTATTAGGATCATCTGCCTAGAAGCCCATCCACATAACTTGTCTTGATTAGTTCATACAATGACATACAGACTGGGCTGCAAGTGCTAGAGACCTACGCTCCCATGGACTGGTGGTCTTTCTGAACTTCAGTTGTTGGCTTTCCTCAGTCTCCTGATGGGGTTGTACTGCTCACCTGTTGAAGTCAAGAAATTTTCTCATGATGCGAGCTGGCAAAAGCCGTTGCATGTTTTACATTTCCCTCTTGGTAACATTCAGGCTCAGTGTTTTAGCTGTCACCACAATATGGTGGGATTATAGGGGCTTCAGAAAAACCAAATCCATGTTTTTTGACAAATTGGCTCTTCTGTGAACCCATGTGCCCAGTTCTAGATCTGAAGTGAAACAAGTGTTGATTTTAGCTGTCAATATGTTCTCTCTGTGGATGTTATAGTCATGTGGTATGGGAAGGAGAAGGATTAGGACAAAGATGTTGTGTGTAAAAGGCTATCCTCTTACAAGAATCCCTAGGGCTGTCTAAAAGGGTAAATAAAAAACATGGCTGGCCACTGTTTATTAAGCCACAAGTTGCAGTGCTGGACCATTACATGCCTAGTCATGATTCCACATTCATCCTCAGTAGCTGGCTTATTCCTTCTCCTCTAAACAGCGGTTTGTATATAATAACCTGTCCAATAAGTGAGCAGCGGAGCAGCAGACAGTGGAATATTTGCAACCAAATAATAGGGAACCAGTATGGTATAGGCAAGGTGAGGAGCAGGAGCTGGATTTGCTTGGGGTTTGACCTTTATAAAGTCACTGTAGCATTCCCTGGCCTCTAAGGACTAGGAGTGTGGGGTTTAATAGACTGTAGTCACACTTTAAATATAACCTGCTGATGAAAAAGACAAAAGATGCAGAGCTAGACTTATTCCTTTTGGCACAGAGGGTGCAAATTCTGCTCTTCTGAGCTACCAAGGACATTTGGGTCTATGCAAGAAGAGAATCCCTAGAGGCACAGGCAGGCAATGTGTACACTGCTTCCAGTAATTAAGGATTAGACGTGTATAAAAAGTGTGCGCCTAAAATAGTTAAAATTAAAACCTTAACAAACAACCAATGAGCATTTAAAAAATATGTTTATTGCCACGTTTATCCTTTGGGAAGATTTTAATCTGGATGATTTTGCTTTTGCTTTAGAGGAAGCAGCTGAACCACCACATGAAAAATACAAAGCCATGTGCATTATGCATAGCATGTGCTATCAATTCTTGTGCTGCATTTGAAAGTTAGGTTTCTAACTATGGCATTTTTTCTGTGCATTTAGAAGAAGGCTCCATGTCATCTTCAGTCATTTAAATTAAATCCTCCTTAATGGCATTCAGCATTCACATTTTTCTCCTCTTTCTGTCAGGGTCCTTTTTTTGTTTGTTAAGTCTCAAACGATACAGATACCCACTGATAATGTGAAAAGCCAGGCTACAGTAAACAGAGGTTTGCTTTGTGATGGTATTGAGGTATTTAGCTGACTTTTCAATCATCTTAACATCTTGTTCTCTAATTTAATGAGGCAATTTCACTCTTCAAAGTGAAGTAGTGATCAATGTCAGAAAACCAATACTAGTCCTTCTTAAAGAAATACACACTTGGAGTAGCTTATTATGTTCTCCTTAAAGAAATACAGACTGGAGTGTCTTGTTTTATTTTAGAGGGAATGATGCTTTCTGGTTTTTTTCCTTCTCTTTTCCCTGCAGTTCATTATTAGAAGGGAGTCTGCTTTTTCTAAATAACAGACAGCAGCAGATACAGGTTTTGCTGTTTTATTGCAAACAACTGTCATTCTTTTCCTTCGGGGGAATCCACTTGGTTCCTGTTGTTAGCTGTGATATACCACATGGCATTACTGTAGCATCTGCATCCCTCTAATGCTGTATGGGTAGCCTCATATCCCTAACATTGTATGTACACTTGTGCTTTTTAAACCATAAAGCATTAGTTAAAGGTAAAGCCTCCCTTCCTTTCTCACCTTTGTTTCTGTCCATGGATTTCATGAGCAATATAGCCCTGGGTTCTGCATTTGGAGCCAGATATCATACATGAAAGCAGATCTTCAGAGATGCTGAGCCTATGTAGCATGCATTGATTTGGGTGGGAGCTGTTTAGTTAGCACCAGCCAGGAGCAGGTCCTTTGGCTCCAGTCTCTGAACAAATGCACCCCTGGCTGGCAGGGCAGTAGGAGAAGGATCCTCAAAAGCATGCAGGAGGTGGAGTCTCTCAGCTTGTGCTTCTGAAAGGCTCCATCCCATGCAGCTAAAGGCATGAATGTGTTCACTTCAGATGAAATCTTCAGAGAATTTAGCTGTCAAACCCCAAGATGTTCGCCAACTATGTGTATGGTGCGTTTTTAATAAAAGCCAGAATCTGTTCAAGTTCGCAGATTTTCACAGGGAGGGCTAAGGCACGTCCTTGGGACTGCCCTCCTAGAAATGTCTCCCTCAATGTCTGGATGTACTAGAACTCCTTAGTGAAATATCCATTTTGCCTGCTACCATTTAGTTTGCTTAACCTCATTCAGAGAATTTATTTTAGCTGACACTTTCCTCAAAAAAAAAAATGTGCTAGAGCAGCACCTGACTTGAAAAATTTCAGCTAGAGCTGCCCAAGTTTGGCAAAGTTATATGCAACCAGAAAAAAAAGGGTCTGATGATGAAATAGACCCAGCAACCTTTACTGTCAGTGGCATGACCTGTGCTGCTGCGGGCTAAGTCAGTGTTTCAAGCAGTCTGTTCAGCTGCTGCGGGCCCATCTATGCACTTGTGCAAAAAAGTAAGTAGAAAGTTAAGACTGTGAACCCTGACCTCTTCATTCGGATCTCTCTGCTCTTTCAAATGTAAGCCATGGTTATTATCCCTGGGTGCATCTACATGTACAATTAATGAGAAGCAATATACTTCAGTGCATATCACACTGGAAGTTTATTGCTCCTGGGCACCACATTTACGCATGCACTTGGGACCATAGCACATTGAGCTGGGGCAACGCAGTCCCAGCTGGCTGGTGGGGCCTGAGGGTCAGCCTGCCAGCCCAGGGCAGCTCTGACCCAGCTCCGTGTGTTGTGGAGGGACTGGCTGGGGGATGAGAGTGCTTCAGTGCAGGGATAGCCAGCAGACAACCCCAAGATTGAAGCACCCTTGTGCCACAGCCAGCCCCATCAGCGTGAGAGCTCTGCCATGGGATAGCACTTGTGTTTACAAGTACTAACTTACAGTGGCATTTATTAGTTTACTGTGACCTAATATGGCCACACAAGTAGACGCAGAGACTTTACTGCAGAGCTAATTAGGGAGCTCTTTAGTAAACATATTATGTAGACCTGCCCCCCAAGTCCATATTTATGCGTGTTCATCACTGTAAGGGGGAATGCATGTTAATGGGCCAGTGCACAGGCAGGTCTCTTTGCACCACTCTGGGTTAAGCTCAGGGTGTGGTGTGTGTAGCTGTGCCTTGGTTGAGTTTTTCAGCATCTTATTTTCGCACGTACCAAAACTTGACATAATATATATTTTTTCCATGGTACCAGAACCTGGCATTTCTCATCTTGCTTCCTGCTGTGTCCCTGTGTCTTCCGAGATTCTGAACAACCATGTTCATGTAAACAGCACAGAGTCAGCTGAAGCACATATATTCATTGATAATTCCATTGTCATGGGGGCTCATCTGAATGCTGTGTAATCAGGCCACCAAAACGCACAGAAAATGCTTGGTTCAAGAAGAGTTTGACACTAATCTTTGCAATTACACTCCATAGGAAAGAAAATCCAGTTTAACTAAGTAGCTGTGACTTACATATGTAACCGAGTCTACATCCTTTTCTTTGTTACATTACTGCAATACTTATCCAGTCTACCCACTTCTTTTTCATTAAGGCTGCTTACAGACCTTAAAAAAACACACGAAAAACCCGGCACTTTAAACTTGGCATACTTCCGTGCCGAGCCCAGTGCATGCCCAGAAGAGGTAGCGCATTAGTTGAACCTGGCTCACCCAACATCTGTATAGATCGAGCGCTTCAGTAGGGCTTTTTGGCACTTTTAACTAATAGCTGATTGTCTTGGCTTGAGATAAAAGCGCCAAAAAGTCCTATTGAAGCACCTGATCTATACAGACACTGCAGAGTGGGGTTGAAGTACCCTGCTGCTGTTTCTAGTAAAGTGCTTTTTTTTTTTTAAACGTCTGCAAGCAACCTAAATGGTCACATTGGACTTCAGATGGCTAGCAGCATTTAAAGTGAGCTGGACAGGAATTTTCTGACAGAAGAGGTTTGCACCGGGAAGTGATGAATGACCCAAACCAAACCTTTCTTTGGGCATATAAGTTTTGGCAAGGATGGAATTTCTTGTCAAAACCAGTGAGAGAAATACCCCCAAGCCTTGCCCACTGCAGTATAGCTGCACAGTTAGGGCATTGAACTGGGCTATCACACAGTACATGTGCAATTAAGGCCAAACAATAAACTCCGGCACATATCATGCTGGACTTTATTGCTCCTGGGTGCACTGTTTGAACATGCGTCCAGGACTGCAGCATGTTGAGCTGGGCTGGCAGGGGGTCAGTCTGCCAGCCTGGGGCTGCTCTGACCCAGCTAAATGTGCTGTGGAGGGGCTGGCTGCAGCACAAGGGTGTTCCAGTACAGGGCTAATTAGCGGGCAGCCCCTGCACTGAAGCACCTTCATGCCCCAGC
>NW_017728997.1:12933226-12934768 GCF_001723915.1 Gavialis gangeticus | reverse complement strand
GCAGCCCCTGCACTGAAGCACCTTCATGCCCCAGCCAGCCACATCAGCATCTATACGGGTGTTGCTGCACATGAAAAAAATTTGCAGCAGGATAGTACTTGCACTTGCAAGTACTAACCTACGGTAACATTTACTTAGTTTCCTGAGGCCTAATGTGTAGATGCCAAGATGTTTACTGCAGAGCTAATTAGGCAACTCCAGAGTAAATGTCTCGTGTAGACATGCCCGGTGAGGTTCAAGTCCTTGCTCTACCTGACTCGAATAATGGAACGCCATGTTGGTCGTGCACCTTTCAGAGGAGTGCCATAATCATTGCATTATGGAGGTTTTTTTCTCAGGGCAGAGCCAAGAGACAATTGGACTTTATAGCTCAGTAATGAGGGCAGACATACATTTGGTCTTCCATGTCCCAGATGGATGCCCTAATCACTGAGCTATAAAGTCAGATTCTCACTCTGCTCTGCCAGGAGTGACAAACTGCATAATGCAATGCTTATGGTACTCGCCATGGAGAGAGACTGCACTTAGCTAACTCCAGCACCAGAACCAGTCTAGCAGTGGCTGCAGAGTTCACTGTAGCTCACCCTCCTCCTTGGCTTCATTCGAGAACCTGCTCAGCCCTGCATGTACCATAGTCCCTTTTGTGTTGCTGCCCAGCACCATCTGCAGCTGCTCTGCCTTGCACAGCTCCAGCTGTCTGCCAGAAGAAATCACTTGGGGTAAAGCACTGTTTGGTTTTTTGGTGACACTTCATCATGTCAAATAGAAAATGTAAGTTCATTTCATGGCTGACACAAAGCTGATTATTTGTATTTCTTAGGAAACAACTAAAAATGTCGAAGAATCTTTTCAACAATATGAATGACTCTCCCCATATTTTCACATCTTTCTTTATGAATCGTGACAAACTGGGATTAAACAACAAACAGCCCCTGGAATCTGTCATTTTTGCCACAATTTACACAGACCTGTATCCATAAATTATGGACATCGCTAGCAGATACTATGAATAAAAAAGCTGCTTACTTTTTTGTGGTATAGTTTGCTGCTCTTGAACTGAATATATGTATGGTAATGATGCTAAAGTATTAAAAGCTTGCTTAACTTTTTCACACTGAAAAAGTCATCAGGCATGCCACCCCAGGAATGCTTTGTTTGTTTTGCTTATCATTTCTTTTTAACATGCAACTCTTCAGGGCAAAATGTGATCTCTGTCTGTACATTTGCCTGCTGATATCATTCCTTTCAGTGTGGTATATGAATGTTGGAGGGGAAAAAAATCACTCACTTTAGTGGCAAAAAAGAAATTGTATGTAACTGTTTAGCATTTTAAAACATTGCTTCAATTTAAAGAGTATTTTGCCAGATAAAAGCAAACAGGCATTCTTTTGCAAAAGCATGCATGTGTAACTTCTCAACAAATATTCTGGCTACCTCTAGATGTCCTTTTGCTCTCAAAACTCAAGGATCTGGAACCAACTTCCAAGGGAAGTGGTGCTCGCCCCTACCCTGGGGATCTTCAAAAGGAGGCTAGAAAAATCA
>NW_017728997.1:12918483-12928226 GCF_001723915.1 Gavialis gangeticus | reverse complement strand
TAGATGTCCTTTTGCTCTCAAAACTCAAGGATCTGGAACCAACTTCCAAGGGAAGTGGTGCTCGCCCCTACCCTGGGGATCTTCAAAAGGAGGCTAGAAAAATCACCTAGCCAGGGTCGTTTGACCCCAGCATCTTTTCCTGCCCATGGCAGGGGGTCAGACTTGTTGATCTTCTGACCCTACCAACTATTTAACTAAATCCCAGGATAATATGAAAGTTGCTGCTTGGGTGAAAGTGTAGTTTTCTATACTTTCACATGCTAGGGAAGCTGGCAGGGGTATTATGATGATGCTCAATAGGTGGGGGTGGAAATTAAGATCCTGGATAACAATCTATCTGAATAAAAAATATGGGGTGGGGGGGGAGGAGAGAGTATCAAATATTTTAATACATTTTTGTCTTAGAGACAGATTCTGCCATCCTTTGCTTTGCAACATTTAGCCCCTGGCTCTTTACTTACAACTTGTCTAGTAGCAATGTTGAAAAGCAGGCGAGATGTGGTTGTTCTCAGAGCTGGCCAGTAGACCAGGACTATTTTGCATTAGCAGCAATCCCAGAGTTACTGAAACAGTCACAAGCTTTATGGGACTGTCCGTATTCCTGCTGGGTCCTGATGGAAACTGAAATGTCAGAGTCTTCCTTCTGCTAGGAACGTCTTCTCGTGTTGCGCTGAGTGCCAACAAGAGATATCTCGCACGCTCCTGGCCCTGACACTTGTCACATGCTGAAGTGACAAAGTGCATTGCCTGGAAACAGGCAGCAGAGCAATGTGCTGGGAGATTACACCTCCCTGCACCAGCGTGCTCAGCTATGCCCAGGGGTTATTCATCACTGCCAGTTTCCTGGAGGCTGTTTTTGGGGAGCAGGGGGAGGGCAGTTGTAATCTCCCCAGCATTTGTATTGACAGTGTATCCCTGGGCCCTGCTTGCTTCCCATTCCCCAGACTCCACTGCTGCCTGCTGAGGTTGTGCTAACTTACTACAGGTTCCCAGTTGGGGGGACCAGCAGGAGGTGCCCCATGCCACCCACGAGACCTACCCCCAGCAGGCCTGGGTGGAAGAAAGCCCCTGCAGACTGAATTGGACACCTTCCCCCTTTTTACTTCACATTCAGTTGTGATTTGCTTTTCCTGTCAGTGAAAACTTCAAAAATGTCACTTCCGTGGCATGGAAATTTGCATCGAGTATTGCTTCATCATTTGGGAGTTGTTTTTTCCCCTGAAGAAAAGAGATTTCCACTCCTAACTTCTTTTATTTTTTTTCCCTTTACTGTGTATGCCCTTCTAGCTGCAGTTATGTAGACCTCCACACTTCAGCTCCTTGTCCTTTTAAGCGAAGCATGTAGAGACATACAAAAATTGTGGATGCATTTATGAAACATGTCAGGATTATGGGTAGCATTCTGTCTTTTTATTAGAAGCATTTGTCTAATTGGTCCCGGTATTTTTAGTTGCTGTTTTTGTAGCACGTTCTGAACAATATATTGAACTAAAGTGGAGGAAATAATACCTGCTCAAAACATTATAGCACTTGCCATGTGCTGGTTTATGCTGAAAATATTTAACATTAATGAATGTGAAATTCATGCGGTAAATAAAAATTACGTTCAGCTGGTGGAGTGTATTTATAAGGTGTTTCAACATATACAGGCTCCCTCACCCACAACAAGGGCCAAACTGTTTGCTGACTTACAGCCTCTGCAGTTCCATGAACTTCCTCCGTTGGCTTTGCAGGGGGTGTAAATCAGCACGGAGTTGTGCTCTTAATCCTTTTCTTAGCGGTTGTATTTTAGGTGCGATTCAGAAGTTGCTAATCTATAAAATCTCTCTGTTCTGCAAGCCCTTGGTAAATAACCCTGAAGAGCGATATAGTTTGTGCAGCTTTGCAATATATCATCATTTTGCTTTATAGCCATTCGCCAGTATGGTGGGCAGAGCAGTAAAAGTGCTGCCATATGGGAGGTTTATTTCCAAAAGCAACCTGTGTTTTGCATTTAGGGTTAGTCCAGAACGGGCTCACTGGAGGTGACCTCCGAAGAGGAGGAGCTGGTCTGTGTCTGACATCAGACCCCTTGCTTGAAAGTCAGCACTGATGCCTGCAGGAGTTGAAGTGCTGTTGTCAGCAGCAAACAGAGAGTTGAGATGATGGCAGGGTTTCTTTTTCATTACAGCCTCCACACATCTTGGTTTCATCAGGTCATTTTGGCACTGACTGATGGATTAATTAATGTGTTCATGAGATTATAGTCTGTATCCGGAACATGCCAAATATAAAACTTAGCATCCTTCTAGCACAAATGTCTCAGTAGTTACTTAAAAATATATATTTTTTTACTTTCTTATCTGCAATATTAAAACCATCACAGCTGTAGAAAAACACACCTCAGGATTGGTTTCACTCTGCCAGCCCAGAAACAGGTGGGCCTTGCAATGTCTGGCCCAGTTGTCAGCATCTGAAGTTGTTTCTCCCCTTCAAGTCACATCCATAACTACATAATTAGAGAATACTTATAACTGTATTCTCTAATTATATAGTTATGGGTGTGGAGTTAGACTGGTGGAGTATAAAACCTTTATCGGCCTGACTTTGGCTGTTCTTCCTTTATTTTTATAGTCATAGTATCGTAGTACTTAGGGTCGGAAGGGACCTAAACAGTTCATCAGGTCTGACCCCCTGCCCTGGGCAAGAACAGGTGCCGGGGTTATATCACCCCAGGCAAATATCTGTCCAACCTCGTCTTAAAGACCCCCAAGGTCTTTTGACTGAAAACTCCACGTTTCTGAGAGGAGGATGAATCGGGATTGTTTTTTTTTTAAATGGCAACTTGTGTGAAAGGGCTCAGTGGTTTGGGATGCTGGAAAAGTCTCCAAAGAGATGGTTTTGTGGGCAGATAACGGTGATCAAAGTGTTTCCCAGATGTTCCTGCAGATAAGTCACAGGCGCACAAAGGCAAGATCACTCTCACCTGATGAGGGTGTACTCTGCTGGAGTCAAGTGGATTCAAATTTTTGTGCATCCGGATGGCGCTGTCACTTTTTCTAGAACTTTAATTAACCGTTCTTGCTAGAATATCTTTGCACTATTTAGAAAGTGCGATTGTTTCAATTGACTTTTGTTGACTATCTCCTTGTCATTCTGATGCCGGTTCTCTGCTCCAACCCAGAATAGTTCATGTTCTGGATCTGAATTCAGCACATTACAGCTGAGCGTCCTCAGCACCAAGAATCCTCTGGCTCCTTCTCTGGTTTTGGCCAGAAATTCTGCACTTTTTCCTGCTTACATTTCTGTCAATACCTTTCCTTGAAAAAACAATGGTTTTGATGAATATACACTTTCTGAGGGTAAAGTGTTTCATCTAAAATTTTCTGCCCAACTCCACTCACTGTGATCAGTTCAACTAAGTTGAATGGATCCCTGATATTCATTCATGGAGCAAGTTGATTCTGCGTCCCTAAGAAGTGGATTAGCCTGTTCCTACTGCTTCACACCAGCGTGTTTGCAATGATTGATCAACATTTGTCTACTGAGCAGCTGACAGTTTAGTGGAATCCCTTTATTGCCAGGCCTTCTCTAATTAATTACTTATCTCCGGGTCTTTTTAACATTTGGTAATTGGTGCATGTAGCTGGTTGGGTACTTGCATAATTTCCCCTGAAGTCTGAAGCCATTTATGTACAACTTATCTCAGTGTACAATCAGCGAAATTAATACTAATTACCATCTCTGAGACTCCCATGATTTTTTTCTTTTTTTGGAGGAAGAGAAGGTTCCTTAAGTCTTCTTTTTTATGAGTAGTTGTGCAATACCATATTATTTTTATTAGATTACTAAAACCTGATCACTAGACTTTTTAAAGCACTTTTGGTGCCATTAATTTGCTTTTGTTTCTGCTTCTAAAACTGTCTCTTCTTTTGGACTAAATTACCTGAAGCCAAGAAGTAGGTCCTGCCCTCCCCTGCCCTTGTCTTAAAAGTTCATTTTCAGTTGAACTACTGATACTGTCAGACTTCAGTTTGGAAAATATATACGAGCAAGTACTTGTTCAGAATTCAAATGAAATAGAAAATTCTCTTCCTCTCAAAGCAGTTTACTGGAAAATGATAGGGTGAAATCTCGATACCATTGACACTGATGGGAGTTTTGCCATTGACTTTAATGGGTCTAGCATGTCAACCAGGATATTGTCATCTTTTATTTTTTTTAAAAACATACTGAAGAACCAAGGAAAAGTGCACTGAACCTGCACTCTCTTCAAACTGTTTTCAGCTGAAGGAAAACTTATTTTAGCCCTAACAGTGGTTGCATGGTTGTTGTTTTTAATCTTATTCTTTAGAATGTGTGAACTACATTACCTTTTGAATAAATTCTGTTTTTTCACAAATAATAAGTCCCAGATGATCATGTGTGTGTGGTGCCAAGGCCTAAACAAAAATGAAGATATAAATTTTCTTAGAGCCAGAGGTGGCCAAGTGGCTTGGGGAGGGGTATGTACACTTGTGATTTCTCTCTTTCTCCTGCCACAACTCCATGCTGTGGATCGAGCTCCAATATGGGGCCACACAGTTCATGGGTATTTTAATACCTTTGTGATGGAAGGCATCCCATTCACCAGGGGAAGCAACTGATCCTGGATGGTCTATGCAGGACAATGCTACATGCAGTTAGAAGTTTCCTACGAACTTGAGACCTGGTGGTGGACTATCCCACCTCTTGCTTTCCTGTTGTATGAGGTCTCTTCCCCATCAAACTTCCTTCTCTTCCTTGCTTCACTTACCCCCTGTTTTTCTTGGGGTAAGTACTCACTCTTCACAGCGAGACACAGTGACTTGGTCTCAGATAGCTCCCTTAAAAAAATATTTACCATTAGGAAAACCCATTCCCCACATGGCTGGACTCAAAAACTGGATTAGAGACTTCTGTGATAAAGAAGAATATATCCACTGTTATCTTTCAGTGATTTTTTTCAGATTATACATTGCTGCTCTCTCTCTCTACTCCAGGTTATATATTCTTTCAAAACTAACTTCTTGCCTGCCTCTCTCACATCTCCTGGAGTTCTGGCCCCAGCTCAGAAAGGAAATCTCCTAATTGCCCCTTCCAAACCCACTCTTTCTTTTTAGATCACTGTGAACACCACAACCCATTTTACCCGTTACTCAGGACCACAGTCTGGATCTCATTTGTGACTTGGGCATCTCTCTAGGGCATCACTAACAGGCTACATCTTAATCTCCTTCCTTTCTCTATACACAGCATCTACAAAATATACACCCTGCTCTCCATCCACTCAGTTAAGCTCTCACCCAGTTTCTGTATCTCATATCTTGCTTACTACCACATCCTTTTCTCTCACCCCAGCAAACTCTATCTTGCCGTGTTCAAATTCATTAGGATTGATGCTGTGATGATGATTTTCCTAGCCCATGGTTTTGACCATGTATCCCCCCACCTCACTAGTTCCCCAGTTTTATTGCATCCAGCACAAAGTACTTGCCTTCACTTTCAAAGCCTGTTTCAGGCTATTGTCCCTCCTCTGCTTTATCCTCTTGTATCTACCATTGAAATGCTGACCTAGACCTCTCATTTGCCCACAGTGCCAACCTCCAGTGTCCACTTGATAATTTTCAAGCAAGCACCTTTGTGCTTTTTTTCCTTGCTGCCCCTCACACTCACCTACTTCCAAAGTATGTGTCTAGCCACCGTTACAGACAAGATACTAAATTAGATGTAGCGCTGGTAAAGAGGGGTTTAGGCAGGAGTTAAGTATCTGTGTTTGACTCCCAGTGTGAAGACAATTTAAATTACTCTTTAGATCTATAGCACCTTTAGATGCCTAAGGAACCAATTTGAATCTAGCTCTAAGGCACTTAGAGTTAGATCCTTTAAAAGCATCTTCAGATTCAGGTGGATGCATTGTCAAATTTTCAGATAATCCCTCAAAGGCCCAGTTTGCATTTTTAGGCACCTAATGAAATCTAAAAATTGAAACTTTGGATGTTTTCTAATGATGTTTTGATGCCTAAATTCCCAATCATATTTAAAATTGGGTTTGAGCTCCTAAGTCATTAGGTGTTTGAAAAATGGCACTCAATGTCCTGAAGTTCATTAGAGAATAGATGGAAATCATATGTATAATATATATGTGTATGTATATAATCTGTGGTAATGAGTGGGTAAGTTTACATGAGGCACTAAAAGCACGGTAGATTAATTCTACTGTGCATTAACGCATTAGCACGGCTTTTGCCATGATGCGCTAACACACAGTAGAATTAGCTTACTGCACATTAACATGACGTAGAACACATGTGCCCGTACTACTGCACAGTAGCACTGAGTACAGCACGTTAAGTTAGTGCCTGTTATTGCAGGTACTAACTTAAGGCACTGTAATTACACTGAATTAATGACGTGTGACGTGCCTAGTGTGTCCTGATTGTGTTGATCTGAGACTTTAGACTGATAATAGCAGTAGATGATTATGGTTGTTGTTTTTATTCCCAGAAAGTCCTGTGTAACATGGCTGAAGTCAAAGTTAGGTAATATAATATAGTTAATATAATATGAAAGACCCTGGATTACCAAACTGACCCAAACTTCACGGTGAACCCAAGGAGCGGGGGCTCTCATGGCCGCTCTGTGTAAATCCCACTTACAGCAGGGAAATGTTCCTAAAGTAAAGCCTTACAGATTAAACCGGTTTTTACTGTGCCCTAAATAAACTTAAGGTTTTGGGGTTCCGCTAAAATGATCTTCCCAGGAGTGTTCGCTCATTCATAATGAGAGTAGAAAGAGTGAGAACATGAGCTCTGTTGGCATGCCTACCCCATGCCCTGCCAGCTGGAAGCAAAAATCTAATTAGTCTCCAAACCCCATGTCAGACTGGGCCTCGAGGGTGACCTTCAGGAGAGGGGAGGAATCAGACACTTTTAATTTCCTAATTAGCGAGTTGGGCCTAATGGATGTATGGCGACACATCAGTTCTACAAAAACTATTCTCAGGTTCCTTAAGCTCCCTCACTGGTATTGATTATGTCTCTGCCCTAAAGGACTCAGAGGCAGATAGAAAGAAAGCTATTTTGGCCTGAGAAGCTGTGAAATCACCACTCGCTTTTAAAAATGGTGCTAGATAGAACATTTTAAGAGACTATAGCACAGTAAACACTTCCTTTCCGCCTACATTGGAAGGATATATTTTTTTTAAATAATTCAGTCCTATTTTAAAACCTCTGCAAGGGTTAGATGGAAAGTTTGTCAGGTGAGCCTCTCAAATGGTTTTAATCAACAGTATGCATAATGACTTCAATAGCATTCAGTCAGACATAGTTCTCCAAAAAAAAAGGAGGTATTAAATCTCAGTTCAACTTTGATTATTGGGTGTCAGTACTGGACCTCGAATGTGTAGTCCAGTTGTTCTCACCCTTTGTAGACTCAAGGCACCCCTCGTTAGATTCGAGGCATGCCTCCATACTGTTTGCGATTTGAGCAGCACTTCATTTCAACAACGAATTTATTTATTACAGTGCTTGCCTCCTTGTGGAGCGGCTGGGCAGTGGGGATGGGGAAACAGCAGGCAGGGAGAGCCTGAGCCTGAGCCTACCCTTACATGCTTATCTCTTCACACTTTCTGAGGCACCCTTTAAAGGACCTTGCAGCGCCCCAGAGTACCCCGGCATCCTAGTTAAGAATCACTGGTGTAGACTGAGGCCAGCACATTTAAACTTCAGTGGAAGTTTGGGGTGATCACCATAACTTTTATTTAGATGCCATATGACATGTCTGTGATGCACAGCTGGTCCACTGAGGATCACCAAGTGCTAAATTTAAGGTCCTAGCTCCAGTGACGGAGCTGGAAGGTCCTAAGGCTTCTAACCTTGCTGACAGGTAGTCATTACACTTAGATATGGATTTGGGACCTTGTAGCAAATAGCCCTGAAACATGGGATGCTCATGTTGGAATCCACAGTCATATTACACATCCAAATAGCAAACCTCAAGCTTGTACAGTGACCTGGAACTTAGTAGTCATCGCACAGGAAAGTGCATAAAATTGGCTAGATTTACTGGAGTAAAACACAGTCACATGATGTTAGGTTCCACATGTTAATACTGCTTTTAAAAATCTACCTTTCCCACTCAGATTTAAACACGTTTGGTGTTTGCTTGTTCTTGTTTTATAAGAAATAGTCAATAAAAGTGCCTGCCCTTTCAAATCTTTGTCATGACTTTCTAGCCTCTCTCTCACCCTTTCTTATTCATCTCCTCTATGAATGAAGCAGTCTTGATCTTGCTGATCATTTCATTCTAATATCTCTTCACAGCTCTCCTCTCTTTTGCTGCCCTTCTCGTTATATTTCTCTTGTATTGGTTTTAGTTGGTTGCCCAAGTTCTGCCCTTTCTTCTGTGGCACTTTCTCTCTCTCTTACATGTCTAAACCTTTTCTAAAACCCTGGAATTATCTCTCATTATGGCTGAACTTTCTTTTCTTAACTTGACTTTGTTTTACTTCTAAAATATCTTGGTTGGCAAGTGTATTTATACAGCCAACCATTACAGCTCCAAATAAGCTTGCATCTGTTGGTTTTATCAAGTTTTATGCAGTTTAATGAGGGTTGGGTTTTTTTCCTGCTTCTTTTTGTTCGCTTTTCTTTTCAAGCTGGAAAATAATGAACTGAAATACAATTTAAAAATTATCATTACAATGAATGTCTTGCTTAAAAGCTGAGGTCAAGGGAAGGGGAATGATTCTGATAGTCTCACTATGGATGTGATGCTTTTTCTCTCCTCTGGGAATATGAACATAGTGGAGCCAGCTTGGGCAAGCTCTGTGCGGGGAGGTGCAAATGTGTGGGAGTGTGCAAATAGCTAAATAAATTTATCTTCATCCCACTACAGTGTGTCATTACAGCTGGTTAATAGCTGTTCTAAATGAAATACACATGCAGAGGCAGCTGCTCCAGGGCCCCAGACTGTACATAGCATGTGTGTGTTTTTAAGTATTGGGCTTGGAAGTAGTAAGGTACATAAAGTCTGAGCGCTACTTAGAAGCTCATGTGCAGGTTAAGGCGTATCTCTCCACTTCATATAAACGGGCCTAAAACCACCACCCACAGTGGTGTCCTGAAGTAGCAAAGAGGAAGAAGCCTTCCTTGAGATGGATCTGGGATTATCATAGGGATGGGGATGATCCTAAGCCACCACAAAGGAAGCCATTCCTTTGTTTCCCCCCTTAAACTCCTGATGGGAACATTAAGAAAAAAATGCTGCGAGGTGAAGGAGTCCTTTGACCCTCTGCCATTGTTTTGTCACGGGGCAGAGACTACGGTATGGATGCATTCTCCTTCAAGTAAGGGAGACTACAGGAGTCCACTAGGGAACGTGCTACCGCTACTGATTTCACATGGAATGTGCTGAGCTAGGACGATATAAAACCCTGAGAAAGAGGGAGAGATCATTTTGGCTAGGGACAGAAATTACACATAAACCAGTGTAAGTGATTGGAAACTGGTTCAAATCTGTAACAGCAGCAGTTCAGTGCACATAAACCACTTTCAAAATGGCTGAAACTGGTTTAAGATGAACCTGGATGGATGCAGTATCAGACTTACCTGATGTAGCTTAAATTGATGTATTCAATTTCCGTCCCAGAACCCGTCCAGATTCAAGTTAACTCACAGTTCCCCAGCATCCCAGGATGCTTTGCACCTCCCCTGTAACCCCAACCTTGCAAAGTGGGTGGGCTA
>NW_017728997.1:12908417-12913483 GCF_001723915.1 Gavialis gangeticus | reverse complement strand
GTCTGCTCCAGCCGAGCAGGGAGGTGTGCTCTAGCGCCCCCCAGCTTCTGGCCTGGGCCACTGCAGGCATGTGGCTGCATTTCCAGAGTCAAAAGTAAATGTGTGTTCTCTTGCTTATTGGTACAATCTACGCAGCTTTGACTGAATTGATTCAGTCTCAGGCTTTTTGACTGTCTGTACTTTGCCCTTGTCTCTTGAAGAATGACAGGATAGGGTCTGATGTGAATGACAGCAGAAAGCCCTTCCTCGAGTTGCCGATTGCATCAGCACAGAAGCAGCTCAGGAATGAAGAAGTTCTTGGGCTCTTGCTGTCAGTATCCCAGTGCGCGAAGTCCTAGCTGATGCATGAATTTATCGCCCTTGGTCAATTTAGAATTCTTTTCATTATTTAAATACAGATTCTCTGGTATTTGTTAAAATATAGCAACTGTCAAATTTAAATAGAAAAATAGCTGTTGCAAATGCAAATTATTTCTAAAGTTCAACTGCTGCTAAATGAGATTCTGTGCTCCTATACTTAGAAATGCTTAACATAAATTATGACCTAATTAACATTTGCATGGTAATCTGGACTTCCTACAGCTTATTCTGCTAATTAGCACATGACAAATGATCAAGAATTAATATTTCATTGAAACGTAACTTGTCCAAGAAACCCCATTAATGCTGTGGAGAACGTTCCATTCCTTTACATTTTAATACCTGAAAAATGTTTTGCTATGGTTAGAACCATTATATAATTTTTATCGTTAAAATTATTTTGAATTGTAAAAATTAGTGCAATAAGAAAGACTGCAGGCACTTCAGAATTGATTGTCCCTAGGTCCATTTAAAAATAAATTAATAAATGTCATGATACGATCTCCTTGGATAATGAGGGTTCAGGGTGGTTGGCATTTCTCTGTAATATTCCATTGGACTTCAGCTCAAAAATAGTTGAAACAAGTAGGAACACATGAAAAACTTGTCTTCTGTTGTCCCATTTTCCTGTTGGTATTGCAGAAGTGTCTGTGCGTGCTAGCCAAGCCCTTCAATGCCAGGTACCATTCAGACACAGTTTGATTATTTTTTTCTAGTTTTACTCATTTTTTGTTCCTCACTAACCTAAGGAGCTTGTCATCCAATTACTTCACCCTATAGGACACACAAGGCAACCACCCTGCTTCCCCATGAGCTTACTTCTCCACAGGTCAGTATGCAGAGGACAGCTTCCGTGGGACTGCCGGTGAGCAGGGAATGAGCTAACGAATTTCAGAGTAACAATCAGATTCCCATTGCTTCTGCAGCAGATTGTACCCAGGTCGATACCTTTTAAACAGTGGGCAGCAACTGAGGTGAGGCAGAATGACTGTGGCACTGTCACCATGGCCAGAGCCAACCTGACTGGGACACTTGCTGACAGGTGACAAGTAGCTTGGATATGCAATGCTTTGCTATTTCAGTTGCAGACTTCCACCAGTGAAATAATAGTGTTTTGGTGGGGTGTCAGGATTTGGCATTCCATTTCACTTGCAACAGTGGGCAAAAAGGGAAGGGAGAGATGAACAGATTGCAAAGAAATGACTATGCAGGGTTCAACTAATACCTTCTGGGAGCACGTCTGAAAGAATGATGATCCCATCTGGAAGCAGTTGGCTAAATTCTGCCCTCTGCTGAGGTTCATGCAGTTGTATGAGTCAAAGTGGGGCCCTGAATTAAACTAGTGTCTCTGTAATCCAACTAATCATCTCCAGGTCTCTGCACTCTGACCAGGTGAATTTCATTTTTTCAAAGTTTCTTTAAAATGTATAAACAACAAATACACATTATGGCCAGCATAAGGAGAGGATTTTTTAAAATGTTAAATCTTCTGATTTTGGAATCATAGAAGTGGGGGGAGTGAAATTATGAGGTACTCAAATGCAGTTTCGTAGATTTATAGATGCTAGGTCGGAAGGGACCTCAACAGATCATTGAGCCCAACCCTCTGCCTAGGCAGGAAAGTGTCAGATGATCCCAGCCAGATGCCTATCCAGCCTTAAAAAACTCAGCTGAAGTTTTGGCTATCGATAACTAGCAATCGTTAACAGGTAACAAATATAACCAGGAATATCGAGGTTGAATTTAGTGGCCAGATGGGTTGCATGGGGCTCGTCTGCAGGCTGAATCAGATCCTAAACACCTGGATTGGGCTCTGTGAAGCTTCAACTGGTCTCTGTGAAACAGGTTCCAGCCCTGGGTCCTATGCAGCCTCCATCATTGCCTCTGCCTAGCCCTGTGTGCCAGGATCAGGCCCTTTGATGCCCCGCACACCTGGTCTAGCAGACAGGGCCATGGTCTTGTGGGCTGGATGACAGGGTGCTGGGGGCTGGACCTGGCCGGCAAGCTGGGGGTGGAGCACCCCCATTCAAGATGTTTAAACACAGGCCACTTTCACTTTAATTTATAAAAGTAAGGTTTTCTATTGACAAACTATCTACTAAAGGTGGGAGTAAAGGAGCTTCTCCCTGGACTAAAGCAGTGAGCCAATAAAAAAAATAAAAACACAAAAAGAAAATTTGAAACCCAAACTGAAAAATGTCATTTTCCACCCCCCTTTGTTACTCCTTGTATGCTCCAGGTTAAAGCAACAGTCACAGATCATCTCACCATTTCCTCTCTGCTTCTGGGTCATCAGGCACATCTCTGCAGATATCAGCCACTCCAGCTCTTTCTACATTATTATTTGTCCATGAAGAGCTAAATCCTTTAGCTGTTAGTCAGTCAAGCTCCTGTTGGGAGTCTTTGACAGGCTAAAGAAGGCAAGATTTGCCTCTTGAGGAGCAAGTGGAAACCATTCATTAATATGTGCTCTGTTTTAGAGTGAAGCTAATTCAGCTTTGCTTAAAGCCACACAAGAACTTAATCTTGTATAAAATCTGCTATCATCTAGCTTCCCATAAGGTGGTTTCATAGAAACTTGCAAAGAAGAGAGGGCATTCAGCCATTTTCCCCAAGGCCAAATGCTGACATTTTCACAAGTACCTGTTATCCCCTCTATATGCCCTGCCACAGAAATATCTGCCCATACTTACTTGGGAGAATTGTGCACCTTCCTTGTTCTGGTATGATAATGGCTCCTAGCCCTGTTTTGCACTACATAAGGCATTTGCATTTGAGTTTCTCCACACTGCACTATGGCTGTGCATGTAGGCACACCCCCAAAAAGTTTTCAAGTAGCTCACTTGGGTACTACTAGCAATGTAGCCCTAATGCAGCTGAAATACCCAAGTATTGGCCCAGCTAACTTCTTGATCACATTTTGCAGCCAGCAGCGAGTTATGTGCGGCTATGGCTCTGTGACTAGCAGAATCTGTATCCAGCGTGCCCACAAAAGTCTGGGACAGAAGTTTCATAAACTGGTTTGATCCAAATCAGTTAAATCCGATACTACATTCAACCAGGTTTATTTTAAACCAGTTTCAGCCATTTTGAAACTGGTTTATGTGCTCTGAGCTTCTGTTCTGTTAAAGGTTTAAACTGGTTTCTGATCACTTAAACCAGTTTATGTGTAACTTCTGTCCTTAGCCATAAGCTGCCACATGGGTATGTTATGGTCAGGTGGCCCCTAATCAAAAAAGGAGTAATTCAGAGTTTTAGAAATAAGTCTTATATAGGTGTACTCTTACAGCAGTTCTTAACGTGAAGTTTCTGTAAATCTCCATACCTGAGTCAAGGTAGTATGGATATACGATCCTGCAGCTATGTAGCTCATCAGCTGTGAAACTTAATTTGTTTTAAAAATTCAGCAGGATTTTACTATCCACAAACTGCTTCAGTTCAAGTGAATGCATTTTTCAAGTGCATTGCCCAGAGCAACAGTGAATGTCCAGGGTAGGGATTTTCACTCCAAAAAAAAAATACAGAACATTAAATTCTGTAAATTCCTGAGTTTCTAGAGAAGAAAAACAGAGACCATGCATCTACCTTAATACCCATTAGCCAACTAATAAGGAACTAGTCTGAATCCTGAACTCCTCTTTCAGCCAAACTTTTATTGCTCTTGAAAGTTAGCCTGTGCAGGGAGTGAGTAGAAAACTCTGGTTCGGATGCATTATGTTTAAACACAGTTGTAGTGAAGACAGTTGTGATCCAAATGTCAACGAAGCCATAACCTTGAGCTTCTGGAAATGACAACTGTTAAAAACATTTCCACAGACTGGGCTGCAGACAAAAATCGGGGATATTGATCTGTTAACAGCAATATATATATTACAGCTGGGTCTAAAAGGTATTGTCTCTTTGTGGCTCTTTTTCTTGTCTAACTAGGCTATGATTGTTCTGGGTTGTTTTGTTTTTTTTATACGCTGGCTTTGATATACATTGCAGGAACTGAATGGAAATCCCTTCGTAAAGCTAGCTATTTATGGTCCCCCATTCCATACCAAGTTCTAATACGAGTTTGACCCTGAAAAAGGCCTGTGGAAAGATTTTGAGATTTTGACACATTTATGCCTGTATCATGCAGATAACCCATCGAGGCTTCATGCCTCCTAAAATGCAACTGGACGAGAAAGTTAGAAAACACAACATTTTGCATCTATTGCTCCAATTCTAGGCATCCTCACTGATACGTTTGAATTTTCCTTGAATTATTTTTTTTCTAGCAAATATTGTAGTTGTGCCTGTGTTTCTAAGCAGAGTGCCAGGCTGCTTCGGTAACCATTTGTACTCTAAGGCTTTCTTGACCTAATTAAGAAACTGATTCAGTTGAATTCAGGGATACTACATTTATGACTTCGTCTCCTGTAAACCAAAAAGCTGCTGCTGTTTCAGAAGACTCCTAATGGATTTCTTTCCATTTATTTGAACTCTCAGAGTCTTTAATGCTTAAGTTGTCGGATTCAAATGCTCTTGCATTATTTCTTAAGAGGGAGCAGCAATTCATAGTTTCATAGTTTCATAGTTTCTAGGGTCGGAAGGGACCTGAGCAGATCATCTAGTCCGACCCCCAGCCATGGCAGGAAGAGCACTGGGGTCAAACGACCCCAGTAAGGTGGTCATCCAACCTCCTCTTAAAAACCCCCAGGGTGGGAGCCTGCACCACC
>NW_017728997.1:12874921-12907105 GCF_001723915.1 Gavialis gangeticus | reverse complement strand
CTCCTTAGTGATGACCCCTCCTTTCCATTGGGAGTAAGCCTCCTTTTTGGCAAGGAGACATTCCCGGATGTTTTTAGTGAGCCATGGAGGCTTATATGCTCTCTTGCCCCCTTTGACCCTCCTGGGGATAACCTTCCTCTGGGCTTGGAGGATCGTCTCCTTAAGGAGCAACAACTCCCCTTGGACACCCGGCTCCCCTCCCCTCTGAGACTTCAGCGCTTCTCCAACTTTCCTCCTTAGCTCGTTGAAGTTCGCCCTCCTAAAATCTAGCAACATATCTTCTGGTTGATCTCTAAACCTTAGAATTGCCAGGGTACTTATCCATGAGTAGAGTAGGACTCCGTTATTGATACTATTGATAGAAAAAATACCATAACAATTCATAGATTAAAAAAATAAATCAAAGCATTTAATCATAGAATCACAAACAATGAGTGTTGAAGGGACCTCAGGAGGCCACATCTAGTCCAACCCCCTGCTCAAAGCAGGACCAGCCCCAACTACATCACCCCAGCCAAGGCTTTGTCAATCTGCATCTTCAAAACCTCCAAGGATGGAGACTCCACCACCTCTAGGTAACCTGTTCCAGTGCTTCACCACCCTCCTAGTGAGGGGTTTTTCTAATATCCAACCTCAACTTCCCTTGCTGCAACTTGAGCCCATTGCTCCTTGTTCTGTCATCTGCCACCAGTGAAACCAGTCCAGCTCCATCCTCTTTGGAGCCCCCCTGCAGGGAGCTGAAGGCTGCTATTCAATCCCCCTTAGTCTTCTCTTCTCCAGACTAAATCAGCCCAGTTCCCTGAGCCTCTCCTCACAAGTCATGTGCCCCAACCCCCGAACCATTTTCATTGCCCTCCACTGGATTCTCCAATGTGTCCACATGCTTTCTGTAGTGGGGGGCCCAAAACTGGACACAGGACTCCAGATGTGGCCTCCCCAGTGCAGAATAGAGGGGAAGAATCACTGCCCTCCAGCTGCTGGCAACGCTCCTACCAACGCAGCCCGGGATGGCGTTACCCTTCTTGGCAACAAGGGCACACTGCTGGCTTATATTCAGCCTACTCTCCACTGTAACCCCCAGGTCCTTTTCTGCACAGCTGCTGCTTAGCCAGTCAGTCCTTAGCCTGTAGCAGTGCATGGCACTGTTCCCATCAAATTTGGAGCTTTCTTGTGATAGGAACAGTTTGGTTCACTTAAGGAAGCATCATTCAGGTTGACTAGATCTCTCTTGTAAAAAAAAACTCCTTTTGGTATTTAAAAAACCAATTCTCAACAGTTCCCACAATAGGCACAGTCAAAAGACTGAGATGCAATAAAGATTGCAGGTCATCTGCAGGTCTGGAGATCTCAGAGATGGCAACAGGACTCCTGCATGCTGTACAATAAGAAGTTTCCTGTCTCCAGTGGACCTGTAATTTCCAAATACAGAATTTCCACACACTCTTACCCATGGTTAGCAATTTTAGCTTCCCAAGAGCAGTAAAATCCAGCCTCCTGGATACCTGCAGTTGAACTTCCTAAGTGTAATTCTAAAGTACTGGCCATGAATCAGAAATACTCTCTGTTTCACATTGGCCTCCAAGAATTTTTTTCCAAAGTCTGCGGGGGCTATCTTTGGAGCAATCTTATTTAGCGCCCTAAGAGGAAGCAGCCTTTTCACTCAATAAGAGTTGCATTTTATCTGGAGGTAAAACAAAAGACCTACCTGCCTTGGGGAAGGCTTTATATCTTAACAGATGCGTGAGGAAGAACCCATTTGTAAATAAATGGCATCGTTAACCAGGATGTTTTAGAAGCACTGGTCAGTGCACTGAAGAAAGAAATATGCTTTCTATTTGGCTGTCTGAATGTAATTAAATGCTACTGGTTTTGCCACAACTAACGGTTAAATTGTCACTGTCATCTAGCAAAAGAGACACTTCAAGTTATTGAGGGCATTGTTCATTTCCTACTGGCGGATAAGGAATCTGTCCAGCTGTCAAGTGTCAGTAACTGTCAGGAGACTCGGCTATGTGCCTGGACTTGTGAGGATGCAAAGTGACTTGTGCCAGGATAGCAATTTTACATTTCCCTCCATTTGTGCATTGTGTACGCTTCTGCATTATCTCTTTACCAAGGACCTATTTCAGATGGTAAAGGACAACTGTCAGGTGTTTGGGGAAATAGGAAAAGTGCAAACAGTTATTTCAACTAGTCAAAGTTTAAGGTTGTGATATTTTCTAATATGCCATTTGTACCTGTTTCATGCAGGTATCTTTGTCTGAGCGATGCAGCTCAGCGCCCTGTGACTATTGAAATAGCAGCTGGTTGTAGAGGCTTCTTGAAAGTCCAGCCTGTACCTTTGCTATTGTGCAGCTGCCTTTGCGTCTCTCTCTCTACTTGCTTTGTCTTGCATCATATTGGGCACATTGTTTCTTGCTGCGCTGCTTTTTCCTCCCCTGCTCTGTTGCAATTGGTTTCGTCATTTTGAGTTGTCTCAAATCATACTGATTATCCTGGAATCAAAAAAGCTAAAACAAAGGAGGGAAAAGCTAAGGTTTTTTTAGTCTGTGACAGGTGCATTCATTACAGGACATGCTTTTAAGATGGGTGGTGATGATCCCTGGATTTTGTCTGACTATTGTAGACTTTCCCTGCTCTGCTAAATCATTTAATTTTGTTCCCTTTGATTTTCCCTTTTGAAATGGGGGGTGGTCTTTATTACTTAATTATTTATGGGGTAATTAATTATTGCATACTGATTTTGAGGTGCTCAAGTGAAAGGCATTCTAGAAATATGACTGGATTTTTCCTGAGCCGCTGTTTTTCTCAGGCCATTTTAGTCCTTAGGTGCTAAAGTTTAAACTTGGGGGTAAACTTCTGTCCTCTTTATCATAAGGTGGGTGGAACCGACGGGAACAGCTGTCTGCATGTGCAGCTACAAAGGCAACACTCTGGCCATCAAAACTTGGGATGACATTCACTGTTGTATTATCAATCTTGCTTCTTTATTTGAAGACGAGTGATAAAACCCTAACAGCAGCATTGAGAGGGTCAAACAGCTTCGTTCAGATCTTACAGGCTTGAAGAGATCTCTTGTTAATGAGGTTACCAGTTACATGTTTCAAACACTCACAAAGTCCACGTCTTGAAGAGATTGTGCTTTGTCTGATTCAAAATGCATCGCATTGATTGTTGCAGGCCAGCCACGGGTAGTGACTCAATTCATCAGACGGTGTACTTCATTAGCGTAAGAGGAAGTCATTTTTTATAATGCAGTCTGGGCCCACAGACAGTAAGGAACAACCTGTTGGTAAAGTGGGTTGCCAGTGAATCAAAAAGCCTACCTGAAAATCTCAGAGAGACCAATAACAGCCAGGGGAATTAAAACATGGCCCTCATAGATGAATAGGTTGATTTGTGGCAGGACGGGGGGGCATTTCCTTTTTGGGGTGTCTCATTTGCATATATATCCGAGCAATTTGGTCATGCATCACTTCTAAGTGGAAGGTGTTATTTCTTTTCTGGAAGTTTTATTCTTTTTTGCCAATGAGACGTTATATGTAGGGACCTACCAAGTTCACTGCAGAAGTGGGCCGTGCAACAGCTCCTTTAATCTTACAGGTTCCCTCGCGCCCTCCCCCCTGGCTGATTGGTGGAGTGGCCCTGCCACTCACCTGATTGGCAGGGAGATGAAAACCATGGTTTTAAATATGGCACCATTTTTGCCTCCCGGCCAGTCAGCAACAAGCAGCATAGCTACTGGGGCCTGCCAGCCCATCAGCAACTGGGGGAAGTGGGGATGCAGGGGAGCCTGCAAGATTAAAGGGGCTACCATGCAGCCCACTTGTGCCATGAATTCAGTAGGTCCCTAGGTATATGAGTGCATCATGCTTGATGGGGGCACTTTGGCACAAGTCCTGACCGTCTTCTGGCATTGTCCCTGGACGAGCATGGAAAGAATGAACTACAAAAGGCACTGCCTCTCCCAGTGCTAAACCCTGGATGCAGGGTCTCGACAGTCTGCAGTTTGTCCCAGCTGTGGAGCTGGTGCCCAATGCCACACCCCAGGCACTATTCTTGTTGCTTCGGACATTGAGAACAGGGCTGGATGTTACATCCTCCTCACCTTTCCCAAGTGGTTTCACCCACCGGACTTCCTTTCTAGGAGAGGAGGAGCAAAAACCTTCAGTGTTCCCCAGAGCATTTGCAGGATAGAGACTGCTGCTGTCTGCTACCCTGGAGCAGCAGCACAGATGAGAGGTGTCTTGTGCGTCCAGCACAGCTGAACAAGATGCTTATCTGTTCCAGCTATTTTTGTTCCCTTTAACATTGTCAGCCATTGCTAGAGATATTAGTGTACTTCCACTGAAGAGAATTAAACTATGAGTGCATTTTGGCTTTATTATTTCACCATCACGAAAACTTCTGTTTTGTCCATGATTCACTAATGGTCTAGGTGATAGACAAATAACTCTCTTCTTCCTTCAGAGCTTTTCCTTTCTTAATATTTTTGAATCCTTTAACTCAAGACAGAGATGAACAAAACTGGAAGGGTGTGTGTGTGTGTGTGTGTGTGTGTGTGTGTGTGTGTGTGAGAGAGAGAGACAGACAGACAGACAGAGGAGGGTTTAGATCTGGCTGCTTTTTCTATTTCTGTTGCTAGCAGGGTTCAGGTGGGATTGCAGGCTTGGAATAAGTGGCTCTGCTTTTATATCATCCCTACCTGAAACCTCTTTGCTAACTCCCGTCTCTGTTTACAACATGTTCAGTGTTTTTCCATTTGCAGCTTTTTGTTACAAGTTCTTTCCTGATGACCTTCAATGCTCCTTTCTCAGAAATGCTTGCAAGTGGCACATGATTATACCAGAGCAGGGAATGTTTTGGCAAAATGTCCTTAACTTTTGCATTACTCTTTTTCTGAGCAGCCAGCATATTCTAAATATGCTGCTTGGTTAGTATGCCGTTTCTTGTTCTCTTCTGTGGCATGATTGGCTGCCCTGAATATTGTGAGCAAGCTAGATAAGGTGATGGCTTGCACTGCATCAACAAATTAGCTCTTAGCAATAGATTGTGTCTTAAGGCATAGCCCTGAGGAAGAGCCGGTGCAGAAGCTGTGTCACCCTGGGAGATGCAACCATTCCTCCTTGCTGGACAGGGCTGGGAGGAGGTGACAATTTGCTGTTGTTCTGTTGCAGTAGTAGATTATGACTAGGGCTGGCTAGGACTTGGACTGTCACGGCCATGGAAAATGTTAACTTTTCGAAGTCCCTTTCCATTCTGATTCAGAAAGAAAAGAATTACCTATGAAATCTCCTGCAAGTTGGAAACTCCAAGAAACCCAGTTTGTAAACTGTTGTTTCAGAATTCCAAAATGTGGATTTCTTGTTTGTAATGTTTATATTAGAGTCATGATTTTTTTAATGTTATTTCATGATGTAATAGCACCTGTTTGCACTGCAGCGACCACGTGGCTAGGTCCAAAAAAGGACTTATGCACCCAAAGATTGAGTTGGGTAGGATTTAAGCATCTAAGTCTAAATGATCCGTTGACAAAATCCTTGCATAACCAGTTCAAACACCGCAAACCATGGCATTCATAAGTTGTTCATGAGTATACCCTGACTACCCCTGCCCGCTTGCAGTCTCCAAACCCAAAAGCAGGACCACAAGACAGGTCTGAGGCCAACCCCAATGGTCACTGGTATGCCCTCTGGAGACTTAGGCTACTGCGCGATCATCATCTTGTGTAGATGTGCTTCTTGAGACTTAATAACACTGTGCAATAGTGTGCCGGTCAAAAAATGTGCTAATACACTACTGCACAGTGTTATTAGGCTACTGCGCAGTAAGTGTCACAAAAAAACTCTGCACTGGCACTACTGCGCTATAGTGCAAGTTACTGCACATGTAGTTAGTACTTCATTAAGCAAGTACTAAATTTAACTGTGCAATAACTACTGTGCATTAATGAACATGTGGACGTGCCCAAGAGCAGTCAAGAGGGAGCATTCCTCTGGACAAAGGCATTCAGCTGGGTCCCTTGCCCCCAGTCTTAGGGCTGCTTATGTATTTCATATGAAAAAGCCATTCTGAGCATCACTGCCACCACCAGACATGTTGACATGTTGTAAAAGGAAGGAGTGAGCCAGTCATCTGTACCCAAGGGCATGACTCCAGTCTCCCTTTGCATTTCAATGGGAGTTTATCTGAATAAAAAATAAATATAACAAGCTTTTCTAAGCTGTTCTTGCTTGTTCCCTTGCTATGAAACTTGCTAATTCATTTTGGGCCTTTACCCAAAGCTAGAATGCCATGCATGAAAAACTGGCGGAACATTTCGTGAAAAAGAGAAATATGCATTGGAGATTTAAATGGTATTTTTCTTGATTTGTATTCAAGAGGGAGACACCGTTGGTTATCAGATATGAGGAATTAGTGCAGTAACTAATTTTTTCAAGGTAGCCTTTGGTTCCTCTAGGTATTTCATGTGCAAACTTTTTTAAAAGGGTGACATCTGTATGAGGTAATGCTGTCATGGCATGTGTAATTTATGAGAGGTGTTCATGAGAGAATATTGGATGGGTGTCTACCAACATTGGGTATGTATTCAAGCCAATGTTTTCAACTTAGGTTGATTTGCTGCCTTTATTTTCAGCTGTCCCATACGTTTCTGTAACCTGATGCTCATAACGAATCTTTTAGAGTATTAGGAGTGACACCACTGATATACTTACTTCCCTCTTCTTGGTAATTGATGGCTGATGACGATGTCCTTTACTCCAAGTTACTAGGGTTTTAATGCTGCACCCCTCACCCTCTTTATTTATAGGTGTGCTGTCAGCTCCCCAAAGAATAGCTGTTCCAAAAGTTGTGCCCTTATTAACCCCAAAAGAAGAATGTCCTTTATACTCTGTCCTTTAAGACTCCCTTTAGCAAACAACGCAGCTTGCCCTCTCTATGCTCTTGTTTTAAACAACACCGATGCAGAATCCTTCTTCCCTGATCATAACACGGAGGTTAAAATTTAATATGTTTGAACACTATCCAACTTATAAGATTGTCAAAAATTTTATCTGCAGCCTCAAGAATGAAAAGGGTCTTCTTGTCGAGATAGCCCACAAATCCCAAGCCTACAATTACATGGCTGGAGATGGAATTTTTGGATGTTTGCACCTGTTAGAGTTTGGCATTTGTGCCTTTAAGAGCTGTATGAAATATTTATCTGTTGTTCAAATGGCAGTGCTTAGTTACTATTGGATACCTACTGTGATACAAAGCTTGAATTAGAATTGTACCGAGTCCAGTTTGAAAAATACAAAAAAATAAAATAAAACCTTCTTACACTCAGAGAGACCAATCCCAAAGTCTGCAATGCAAAATCAACTTTTACAGTACAACATTTCTATCAGCTATGGTACGAGTTTTGTTTTTCCCCGGGTTGTTGTATCGAGGATGCATATGCATGTTTGGTAATTTACTTTGTTATAGTGATGAGAAAATACGGAAACCACTACCAACAAAAACCCACACGTCTTAGTTTGGCATTCTCTGTACCTGCAGGCCTACTTCACTGGGGAGAACAGGCATTGCCTACAACACTGTTACCAGGTAACCACTGAAAGGGCAGCTTCTACAAGGGATTGAGTAGTTCCTCGAGGATTTTGCCTTCACGATAAATTTGACCACAATGGGAGATGGAGAGCTGAGCAATTCATAGGTTGCATCCAGTATGGTAATAGGTATAGATCAAGGTGCCCTTGAAGCTGAACTGCTGGAGCTTTTCTATGGATGGAGGGAACCAGATGAGGGGCACGGATGTACAAGCCACTTCAGAGCTGAGCAGAGGAGTCGGGTTATGGGTGGGTGGATGAACTGACTGCTACGCAGAGACTGCCAGCTCAACAGCTTTACCACCCAGCAGCATCTGCTTAATTCTTGGCCCAGCTATTGTGTTTGGGAACTGGGCTGTTGATTTGAGGCCAACTTTACAAAGGTATTTAGACACTAAAAGATGCAAACATGTGCTTTTGAAAATCTCACTGGCATTTATCCAAACTTTAGGTGCCTAATCATTGTAAATCTGGCCCTTGAGCAAAATGCTTCCCTTTCAAAATGTGAACTAAAATAATCTCTCTCAGTGATGGGTCTTTGGCTTTAATTTCCAAGTGATATTTTTGCTTTTGTGTTGATTTAAAAAGCACTTAGAATATTGTTCCTTGGGTTTTTGGAGTGATGAAAGATCAAATGGGCCTGTTTTTTTTCCTTGATGGATGAATGTAACTGCCGGTATTATTAAAAAGAATTCATTTTGCTTATCCAGGGGTGAAGAAACCTGTGATAATGATAAACAGGATGGCAATGTCAGCTTTTAATGTTTATCATCCTGAATTAAGAATTGCATGAAAGCTTTCGTACACTTTTAAAATGTGGTCATTTTATTCCTTTGTACTTCTGCGTGCTTGAAATTTCCCATCCATCCTCTTCATGCTTGTTGGGTAAGGAGCCACACTTGTCTGACTTCAAAGTCATTATTTAGGAGAGTGAGAAGCAGAGATTGTTATAGCTGTTCTGAAATTTTACTAAGGATTATTTTTGTGTACATGACTTCTATTTTAAACCTTATTTAAATTGTACGCTGTGGGTCTACACATACCATAATGTGTGTGTGTCTGTGTATGATATATACACACACACACGTAATCAAATAGATGTGCATGTGATTTTATACAAATATATATCTATCTGCATAGTGTTTTCTTATCTACATATATACATCTGCATATGTATTAATTACATATGCTAAGTGATAATACTGCCTAAATTGCTGAACCATGTTGCAAGTTGCACGTATCGTGCATGTTTGATCAACCACATCAAGTATTCCAAACCTCTGAACATCTTTCAAAGACCTCTTGTATGTGGGGGGAAATAACCTGTCATAGAAACCTGCCTTTTTGTCCATTTCTCTCTCCATATGAAACGCCCAATTGAATTTATTTTGATTCGAGCGGCAAGATGGCCCAGCTCTGGATTCAGTCTTAGACCAGTCCGAGGCAAAAGACCCAGTCTCTCCTGCTTCTTTAGGCCGCAGATATATGATGTATACCACTGGAACTGGGTTGCCTCTTTTCCAAAATGTTATGGCATTTCTTTCTAGCTTGAGAAGAATCACACATTACCTGACCTTAAGAGAAATATATGCTATCTAAACAATTGATTACAGAAGCATTTTTAGAGGTTTACCAGATGGATAGGTTATAATTACCCTGTGCCTTTGAAGTTTCTACAAGCATCCTAACCTGATATTAAATGGCAACAAGTTTTATAGGTTGGGGGATATAGAAAATAACTAGTTTTTTCTGTAACTTGCATAACATAAACCAGCATGAGCTAATGTGTAATGTAAAGACTTGATGGGCATTTGTTGGGCTTTGCTACCAGTAATATAGGCATCCCAGTTCAGTGCCAATAATTAAATATTTATGCACCACCATAATATCACCTTGGTATATATGCAGTGGTAACCATTAACATTTCAGCATTTGTCAAGATAGGTCTCTCACACACCACAGTTCTTTTTTTAAGCTAAGTACATGCACAAATGGTGATACTCTGATGATGATTATAGTGACTGTTGGCAAATACTAAATTTTTAATTGTCACCACTGCATATACATGAAGGGTACGTTATTAGTCTTTAATAATTTACATTCCAGTTGGGACCAGGAGCCCCAGCTGAGTCTAGGACTCTGTTATGCTGGTTGTTTTATAAGCCTGTTCAAAAGTGCTCACAATAGAGGAAATAGTACTAGCAGAAACAAAAAAAAAATGCCTGCCATAAATGACTTCTTAGAAGATGACTTAAAATTTTTGGCTTAATAAAAGTGAGCTTTTTTTAAAGATGCAACATAATTGTACATCTTAGGGTTGCTTCTGGGTTTCTTAGCATACGAGTCTAGCTTACAGTAAGATTTCTCCATTTACAGTAAAAAAAACATGGAAATGCTGAGAGATGGGAAAGGATCTTCTGAAGCTAATAAGTGATATGTCCTCATGAGTTTCTTCTCACTTTGGAATCAGAGTTAAATGCAATTTACAGTCCAGGCCTTGTAGTGGAAATGATGTTTCTTTTAAGTTGCAGTGATTTCTGTGCTTAAAGGGGAGAGCTTAATAAAACACAGCTTCCCTTTGAAATGTCGCTTGTCAAAACTAAACACCTCGGAAATTTTCAAACAAACATCAGATGCACTCACTATAATTGGCACTAGCAGACTGAATACAAAGTGCATTCCTGTTGCATAGCCTGTTTTCCATTCATATCAAGATATCAAGTTTTTAGGTATATTAGAAATGGCTTTGTGGCAAGTAAAATGACTGAAGGATAAAAATAACTAGTTGCAAAAATTAAAATGTGTCAACAGTTATATCCACCGTGCCTTTGAATAAATATTATCCATACCATTTTAATGTACTGAACTTAGCCCCTGGGTTCAGAAAAACCCGCTCTTCCAATTAATATGATGATCTGAGCCAGAACTTTATCTGTCTCCTATTTAAATGATTTTGCCATTGAGATGTTTGCTTATTTTCATGGTAGCATACACAGGAATTATATCAGGCTCCACAAACACTGTGGGTTTAAGTTGCTAGTCCTATTGTGAACATTTTGCTTATCTTGCTTCTCTCAAACCCGTGGAGACCCTCCCCACATGGATTCATCTGCCATCCCACTGCTTCCTTCAGCTAATTGAGGCAAGATGTGACAAAATCTCTTCTTCCATTCCTCATATATAAAATAGGGTTCATAGTATTTCCCTACCTTTTGGTGACTCTGTGAAGATAGATGCATGAATGAAAGATTGTTGAGGGACTCGGATCTTGAAAAAGGAGATCACAACTAATAGCAGATTGAGAGAAAAGCAGACAGGACACATGGGAGGCAAATGGGGTGCATGAAGAGTGGTCATTCCTCAAGGACATAATCCTCAAAGCACAAAAGAAAACCGTCCCCATGAAGAGGAAAGGTAGCAGAAAGGCTGGCAAGCCCTCCTGGCTCAGTAGGGACGTCGTGGTCCTCTTGAAAAATATACCTAGACTTCCAAAAGGCTTTTGATTTAGTATCCCCCGATATCCCTGTGGAAAAATTGGAAGATTGTGGGCTTAACTACTCAGTGGGTGGGAAGCTGGCTGTGGAGTAGGACCCAGAGAGGTCTCATGAATGGATCCATGTCACCCTGGCACAAGGTGGCCAGTGGTGTCCCTCAGGGGTCCGTACTTAGACCAGTGCTTTTCAACGTCTTTATCAATGATTTGGATGTGGGGGTGAAAAGCTTGTTGGCCAAGTTTGCAGACAACACCAAGTTATGGGGAGCGGGGTGATGCCAAAAGATAGGTTGCAGATACAGGCAGACCTGGACAGGCTGGAGAGTTGGGCAGACCAGAACCAGATGAAGTTCACTGCTCAGAAATGTAAGGTGCTACATCTGGGAGCAAACGATCCCCAACATACCTACAGGCTCAGTGGCGACAATTTGACTTGCAGCCTGGCTGAAAGGGACCTAGGGGTAGTGATCGACCATCACCTGAATGTGAGCCAGCCACGCGATGCTGTGGCCAGCAGGGCAAACAACACGCTGGCATACATTAACCATTGCATCTCATGCAAAACTAAGGCAGTGATACTCCTACTGTACTCTGCGCTGGTGAGACCGCAGCTGGAGTACTGCATCCAGTTCTGGGCGCTGGTTTTCAACAAGGACGTGGAAAAACTTGAGAGGGTCCAGAGAAGAGCCACCTGTATGATCAGGGACCTGCAAGACAAGCCATACGAGGAGAAGCTGATGGACTAATACTACTGCACATTACTCTAATAGCATGGTTTTTTGCCATGATGCTGTAATGGGCAGTCAGCCTACTGCACTTCAAGCATCTCATGTAGACATGCCAGTATGTTGGAAAGATCCAATTATGACCCTAAGAAGCAGCAGGAACAGGAGGGAAGAGAGAAGCCATTTGGCCTGGAGCAGAAACCCGTATCACATATGTAAACCGCTTAAAGTGTTGGCACCCAGGGTTTGAGACTGCTGGCTAGGCCAAATTCCAGGCTTCTGTTACCATTGGTAGTTGTGCTAGTTAAATGAGAACAAATATTCCTCCTTCATTTGCTGTCCAGATATAGCCTTAATAAATTACTGCAAGGCAGTCAGATTCCCTGGGAATAGACTCAGTTGAGGAACTCGAGCAGAAAGAGTGAATTTCACTTTGGTAGAAAGATGACTTGCACCTTTGCTATTAATCATTCAGTTTCTCGAGAACAATACAAATTCCATTCACCCACAAGTTAAATCCTGTTTCTTGCAAAATTGCTATTACTGTTGAAAAAATGTCAGTTCCTGAAATTGATCTTTAAAGAGTCTCGCAGAAGAACATGCCTATATTTGAACATTTTTCTTGTTAAAAAGAAATGTGAAAATCAGGTGTCTTAATGCATTGATAACTTGCCTCTAATTAGCTGGATGATGATTTTTAGCTAGATCCCTTTTCCTATTAAGTAGCAACACAAGTTAATTTCTCTCTTTTTTCCCCCCCTACGCAGACAAGACACCCACACAGACACCTTTTCATGAGGAGTATGTACAGTAGCGGTATGGCATCTTAAATAGTCTGTTATCTACAAGTAGCAGTTAATTAAATCTGTTTAGTAGAGTGGCCTTCTGATACTGGTTTGAAAAAAATGCAGAAGGGATTTGGTTTACACATTTCTGGAAGTTTTTGTTACTTCAGACATACTTCTGATCTGAAAAATGTCACTTCTTTACTCAGAAAATGCACTCCCTGGGTGTATTCTGTGTCACATCTGCTGACAATAGTGACAAAAGAAACTTGGGCTATTTTGTTCCTAAATTCCTGTTAGTTCTGCAGAGCCAATAGTTGAGTCACATGGATCCTGTCTCTTGATGTCCATTAAGAATAGACCTGTTTTCCAAATTCAAATCTTTATGCAATCCCACGGAAGGCAATAGAGGAGAGCAGAGGAGATACTGAGTGCTACAAATGTTAATACCAGTGGTAAGCAAGAATCTTTATTTCTCTCATGATCCTCACATTGCATGCTCAATCTGTAGGGCTAGCGCAGCAGCAAAAGAAAAACAAACCACAAGGAAGGGCGGAAGGAAGAAAATATATAGTATATATTTGATCTGGCAATTGCTCAGAGACAATATACACAGAATCCCACAACAACAAGTTGCTACTCACTTTTTCGAACAGAGCCACTCTTAGGAACAATTTATTTTTTTGAAATGGCAGATTTCTTGTTCTCCGAGTACGTCAAAGCTGTGGCCACAAGAAGTTACACAATGCAATCTGTCATTAGATGATGGAATGTATATGAATTGTGCATTAACTAACATAAATCTCCACCGGGAATGTGTTGGGTGGGTGTATGATGCAAACAGCCTGATGAAGGGTATTTGTACCTGAAAGCTTGCAAAAAAGAATTTTTCCAACTATTTGAGTTGGTTTAATACAAAATATCAGATTTACCCAAAGAACCTTGTCTGCCTATGTCCTTAGACCAACACGGCTATCACCTATACCCTTAATACAAACAGGTACACAGACAAAGCTGGACATGGGAGGCAGAATGAGGATATTAACTGCCCCTACATACTTGATAGCAGCCAGTTAAGCTAGAATTTGCTCCAGTCAATCAGCTGGTAAAGCAGGTTGCTGACAAACCAGTGAGCCAGGATTTAGAGAGAGCTACGCGTTATCCTTGAGCACAAAGTGGCATTTCAAGTGTTTGGTGTGGTTATGTCTTCATCCCCGGGAAGGTTGGCATCTCTTTTCTTGGGCCAGGGGAGGCAGCTGCACTCTTCTCATGTCTTATTCCAAAAGTCACCAATCGGCTACAGCCCACTTTGTCTCCCACAGGTCTTCTGTCTTCATGCTACTTCTGCATGCTCCATAATTGTTCTCCAAACCAACTCCCTCAGCACATTTAGATCTTTCCTAAAAATCTGTCTCTGCCAATTAACTTGCAAGAAGTGTGGAGAAGGATGGGTAACTGGGATACAAACAAAAAAGAAAGGCCTCAGCTAAGGACACGTAGCAAATACACACTCCTAGGATTGTTGCCCTTGCCCTTCCTCTTTGGCCCTTCCACTCAACCTTTCTCCCTGCTGTCAGGCCATGACTTACAGCTGTAGTGTCAAATTTAGGCACCAGAACTGCCAGTATTTAACTTTCTCATGGTCACTTTAAGATGCTGTGGCTGAAATGCAGGCTTCATGAAAGCCAATAACAATGCAGAATGGGGCTAGGTTTTTACCCTATAAAACTACTCACATATTTAAATATATATGTGTAGGTGGGTGCACTGATTTTTAGGTGCCTTGGATTATATACGGTCTGGGGCAGGGAATTTGTCTTTGATTGTTTTGTTAAGGGGCCGGCACAGTTCAGTTCTTGAATATCAGAAATAACAAGTAACCGCCTGTCCTAGATTTCCCTGATTTTTATCTTTAGTTTAATCTACATGATGTCCTATATTATCTTAGAAACAGGCTTCTTTTCACAGTGTACTTTTTTTTTTTTTTTCACTTTTCCTCTAGGAGTTATTGTTAGTTATTCTGAAGAAGAGCATTTTATGTGTGGCCATGGTTTTACATAGGAAGGCAGTCCCAGAAAGTGTGTGTGGTGGGGGGTGATGTGATGGTGAAATAAATGACTGTAAACTCTGCAGCACAGACTGGGGATGTTTGAGCTCAGGGCATTAATGATAGCTGGGATGGGAGAGCTGTAATTCAAGAAGAAGCTGAACTTTCTGATGGAAGTACAGTTTATGCACTTTATCTTTGGCTTAGAAATTGAATATCACTGGCAGTTTGGAAGAGAGGTGCTTTCCTCTACCGACAGTGCTGAATTCAAATTGTCTGCCCATTTCTGATCCCTTAGAGCTGTTCGTATAGAGTGTTTTCCTGAAAAGCCCTGGGTACTTCCTGGTCTTGAAAATTGCTTTTGCAGTTAGGAGAAATCTGAATGTTACATGGAACATAATTTACCAAGTGGCCCCCCGATTGTTAGCCTCTATGCTGCCATCATGACCCGTGAAAGAAAAGCAAAACCTAGCTCCTTTTGTTGGGACTGTGTGAAAGGAGATGCTGGGTTGACTGATCTTGGCATTTCAGTCCTGATCTTAATGGCTAACTTAAAGCCGAATTGCAAGATGCCTGTGCCTAACTTGCAGGTATACAAAATCCACTGTGTGCATACATCTTTCATGGGTGAATGGATGATCCATAAATTGTGAGACTGGAAGGGACCTTGGGAGTTCTTCGGGTCCAGCCCCTGCATGATAGGCATGTGCCTATACAAGCCATGGTTTGAGGACCCTCATCACAGGTGCATGTAGCATTCAGAGACTTTTTCAAACCGTGACCTCAGCTTGTGCCCTTGATGAAAGAAGAGCCAAGGATTGGGGCAGGGTTGAGGCCTTGTGAGAAAATGTTGATACCCTCTGCCATTCTTCTACCTGTTACATAGAATTGCACAAATTACCACTTCAATCCTGTTCAGTCCTCAGCAGCCAGTACCTGACCCTTGGGCTTGCAGTTTGGACAGGAGTGAATTTAGGTATACACAGTATCTTAATTAGCCAAGATTGTTAACGCAACACATAAGCATAAAATTTAGAGGAAAGAAGAGAGAGAAAACAGCCCTTGATTTTTATAGTTCTACTAACACCCCTAAATAGCATGCACTTAACCTCTCTTTTGCATATTAAAGCCATTGTAATGATACAACATCCATTATAGCACTAAAAGGTTGATCTTAAACACAGGAGGGAAAAAACCCCAGAGTCAGATCATATGCTTAGACATTAGCATATGAAATTAGCATAGGCTTTTTCTCTTCAGAGAACTGCCTAACTGCATGAGTGCTGAGAGGATGCGACTGGCACAGAATCAGAACGAGCTGTTCTTTAGCATCTCAGTCTAGTGCCTGGGATATAAAATAAAATCCAAATCCTGATTAAAAACTCCCTTGGAGCACCAGTTTTTAATTGGACATGAACTACTTTTAATAATGGAAGGATACCTCTTTTTGGCTTATATTTATGGGGGGAAATGAAAAAGCAATTTCATAAGAGCAATAACATACTTCAGGGCATGCAGCGATAATGAAACAGACACATTTTCTGAGCGCTGGATCCATATCCGAGACATACTACATGGTATTCTGACTGCTTATTCAGCTGCCTGTGAATAGCTCACACAGGGCCCAATCCACTATATGTTCTGATTGAGTATTTTACGCAGGCAGTTTATTTCATATCATCAGAGAGGTGTTTCCTCTCCCCCCTCACTGTCCCCCCTTTTCATTTATCCCAGAAAAAATATGTTAGATTCTCCAGTAATTTCCAGTGCTGGCCAGGTTTGAAGACTAGAAACAGGCCTATTCCTCATGTTTCGCTCTTACACTGGGTGCATCTACATATCGACACGTGTGCTTTAATGCACAGTAGCGTATTACACTGAGCATTCAAGTGTCACATTAAAAAAAATTACGCTAATGTTCAGTAAAATAGGCTACTGCACATTTAAGCATCACTTAAAAATGTGCGTTTGTGCTACTGTGCATTAGGGCAGTCTAATGCGCATTTATTTAGTACCTCACATTGGGGGTATTAAATTTAATGCACATTAGGAAAAGCGCATTAACAATGCACATGTAGACACACTCACTGTGTTATAGAAAGTTGCCGAGAGCTGGATATCCTGACCATGTATTAGAGCTCCCCTAAGTAGGGGGGCCATGTATTAGAGTACCCTAAGTAGGAGGGTAATTAGAACATTAAGTCCTGTGAGGCTTTATAATGTATGTTATGCTTCTGTTAAGACCACTAGATTTGGTTATGAAGGCCAAAAGTATGATGATCTTGCTTTCAGAGAGGGCTGGATGACCTCTTGAGGTCTCTTGCACCTCTACTTTTCTATGAGTCTATGGAAGCTGGAAAGAGAGATTAGAGGAAGCAAAGAAAAAGTGCACCTACAGTGATGGAGTCCTTGGTTGCAAAGTAGGAGAAAGCTGCCTTTCTCAGGCTCGGCTCACACTGCTCCTTCTTGTTAGGTTAGTGGTATGGTCTGTTGAAGGCTGACTGCTGGGACTGCTCCAAGCTGCATCCACAATGGGAGGTGCCTTACTCCTTCATATAAAATATACTTATATATAAAGCTCGTGCCCACAAGGCAGACTTCTTTCCATCATTTCCTGTAGAGTGGTGGAGGCTTTAAGTTATTTTCCATATGTGTTTCTTTTTCTTACTAGTCTTCAGGTCTGCTTCAGTAATGGTTCCTCTCAAGACCTTTCAATGTGAGACCTCTACGGAAAACCTAGGTGCTGCAGGAAGTGATGCAGATCATTCAGGAAATGATAGTCTGCAATTCACTGGGAGCATCTACATGAGCCACCCATTGTGCAGTTGTTACTGCACGGTCATTTAATACTTGAATAAGCAAATACTAAATGACTGCACGGTAACCGGTGTTACTGCACAGTACCATCACTACATGGTTTTTGCCCGATGCTACTGCGCAGAAGCAACAACCTGCTGTGCAGTAGCTCATTACTACTGCGCAGTATTGAAGCTGCACGGTTAGTGCACAGCAACGCTACTGTGCGGCAGCAATAAGCTATGGCGCAGTAGCTCATCACGACCGTGCCATAGCATCTCATGTCAACACACCCATTGTGGAGCTAATTTTACCACCACAGCATTGTTATCTCAGATTACTGTACTTGTTCTGTTGCAAGTTTGCAAAACTTTCCTGCGCTCCTCACCTTGACTGTGGAAAGGTGATGTGATAAACAGGTCTCATGTTCTCACCCTAGTCTGGGTTGCTGAGCAAATGAGCTATGACATTTTATATTGGTTGGAATTTCCCTGACATGCACTACAGAAATGATTCACTGCAGTAGATCAACCTCTCCACCTGTTCCTCCCAGTAGACCTGGACTTGGAATTTCTATGGACTTGTAGCCACTGAAGCTCATTTCCACTCAACAGGGCCCTTGAATCTCATTTCATCTTGGCCACAGAGGAAAACTTTAACAAATTTCATTATTTCTGTATTGAGCGTTGAATAGGCCTCCTATTAATTGCAACAGTCCTTCAGATTTTCCATTAGGGTACAGAGTATTATTCTATCATGCCAGCAATTCTTTGCTCAGTCTTCTTCACTGCAAGAATATATTAAGGACCTTTGTAGCATAGATTTGGACATGCTTGGGCATGATCATTTTCCATTTACTGTTGCAGAATGAAAATTGCCAGCTAAGTAGAAGGGTAACAGTTTAACAAACCAAGCTTTCTATTAAGCTGCCTTTGTTTATTTAATTTAATAAGCAGCTTTTCTAGCTGGGAAAATCCAGACATATGAGACATTGAGTTTAATCAGAGCTAACTTTCTGGGTCTTTAAAACCTCTGAAACATAGACTCCCTTGGCACTTGAATGTGATATGCTATCCTTTAAATCTCAACTTCCTTTCTTTTCTTTAAAAAACCTCCATTTTCATTCCTTTTTTTCCTCACAAAGGTAATCTTAAAATCACAAAACCATCTAAGTCAGTCTCTTGTCTTAAAAGTTGAACATTCATATTATTCTTCCTGAGCATTGGAAATTATCCATAATTTCACCAGAGTCATCCAGGACTGGCCTGTTGGAAAGAAACTCATGAAACCAAGAACAAGAGCCCCCTATCTTCGAGTAGTGGATCTAACCCTGTCTTCTGTGGCCTTTGCCAAGTCATTGGGCGCATCTACATGAGACGCTACTGCACAGTAGCTCGCTGCTACCACACGGTAGCATCAGCAGGCACTAACTGTGACACGACAGTATTGCACAATAGTAATGAACTACTGGGTAGTAGCGTCTGAAAAAGAATGCAGCAATGGTACTGCAAAGTAACCAGTTTATGCAAGTACTAAATGACTGCACAGTCCACGGCTCATGTAGACGCAGCCATTGAGACCTTTCCCACCTTCTTCCTTCCTGATAAATGGAATCCTATTTCTATATCTCACACAGAGGTTTGTTACCAGGGTATTCAGTGACTGTGTGTTAAGCTGTGGTATATACCACAAGTGCTTGAATTCACCAGAGTTCACTTCCATCTTAGAAAGAGCCTAAACAGCAGCAATCTGAAACCCTCAGTTTTCTTGGTAAACTGGACCCCGCAAAAAAAAAAAAAAAAGAAGGTGTACATTTTGCCAAAGAGGACAAAGTTTTCTGTGTTTTGGGGTTTTTTGGGGGGTGATATCAACAACACTTCAAATATTGCCAAGTGCCCAGGGCTCTCCGCACCTGCAGCTGGCCTCTGCATCTGTAAAGCTGCAGGTGGGAAGGGGAGTGGTTGGCAACTATAGTGTCCCTTTGACAGCAAATATCGGCGTGCTCTAAAAAGTCTTCACACTTAACCCTCCTTCCTTCTTCCCCCATGGTCCTAGTGCAAAGAGGTCAGGTAGGGAACAAAAAGAAGCCCCAGAGATAGTTTTGTAAAGCTTTCCTCTGGCTTTTTATGCTAGTCACAGGAACATAGGACTTCTGATGACTTGAGAATCTACCATGTAGGTTTGTATCTGCTATTAGTCCAGTCATGTCAAATTAAGGTCTGGGCTCCTCATAGCCCGTGGCTCTATGTTGGACTCAAGGGCCTTCGTGCATGGAGCCAATAGCAGGAGCAGGACCTTAATTTATGCTGCAAGAGGCCTGGCATAATTGTATAATGCAGCAAGAGACAGTCAACCCCCGACAAAATGAAGAAGAAAATGTTATAGAACAGGCAAGTTAGACAACATGTGAGTTCTTCTCATTTTTCAAATGAAAAAAGCTATAGTTAATTTGTTTGAGCTGTAACGGTGCCAGCTGAGGGGTTTTTAGCTTTAGATTGACATTTGGAGATCACATATTAAATTGACTTTATATCTATATATATCTATGTATCTCTCTATATACATCTTTCTAATCACAATGTCTGTGGGCTATAATACTGCGTTTTGATCGACTACTTAGAATTAAGTCCCTAACCTCACAACTCTTTGTCTAAATTATTTAAATACTGTATGGGGATTTTTTTTTAAATAAAAAGACTAATTTTAATTGTCTGGGCAAAATATATATTTGCAATATTAGCATTTAAATATTTGATAAGCGCTTTGCAAAAAATTGTGGATTTTAAGTACTGTGTGTGCTGCTGCTGCTGCTGCTGTTGGCACCTCCCAATACAGGCTGAGCAATGCAGAGATTGATATGTGACTCCAGAGTACTGTGTTTCTCTGACTGCTTTTACCAGTCCTTGAATCTGTGCATATTGCTTTATAGTATTCAAACTAGGAGATATATTAAGGTTGCTTACACAGTGGTCACTTGTTATTACTTCCCATATCAGTCATTAAATAATAACAACCAAATTATAACAATTCTATACATGGCACAAATCCAAGGCCATGGTCAGCTTTTGCCTGACAAAATCTTGGGCGTGCCATTGATTAACAAAACAATCTTTTAAAACCTAATAAAAAAGAGAGGGAGTTTTGAAGCCTGTAATTCACCGTCCTTTTCAGTTTCTTCCCATGCTTTCATTGAGTTTAGGGGGCTGCTATAGAGTTGGGTTGTAGTCATTAAGATCCTAATTCTCTTAAGTACTTATTAAGCACTAAATTACTTGCTTGTTCCAGTTCTTAGTAATTCATTGCATTGAAATAAGGAAAGCAGACTGCAGAGATTGACAATCTGATTGTTTTTCTTCTAATTGTATTAGGGGGCAGAGCTTGGCCTACCATTTATCAAATCAATCTTTGCCAACACTTGCCCCCCCCACTTTCCCCTCTGTACTTCTTTACTTTGTCGTGTCCTTGAGACAAGGTGTTTAGCAGAATTTGCAGATTCGGTGGAATCTGACGTGACCGTATTGTAAGCGCTTTTGCTATGAACTCAAAACTCGCAACCTCTGGGCTTCCAGCTGCTCACCCCAGTGTCCACGCCACCTCAGCGGGGTCCCTCTGTACTTCAAACAGCAGAAATCTCCAGTCACAGTATGGCAAGCTATGATTTCTGAACGGGGGTGGGTGCATTGCTCTTTTCTGACATTTTCACCAATTTCCTTGAAATAAATCTTAAGTTCCTTGGGTGTAAAAGACTTTTTTCCCATCCCCGTGTATGCTGCATGTATCAATCCAAAGACTTACTATTTAACCTCCAAGTCAGGATCCTTTCTGGGTCCCAGGACAGTTTCAAGCCAGGACCAAATGCTGGTAACAGTAGTGGAATCATACTTTTATGTGGGTCAGTCACTAGAGGAAGCCAGACTTGAATATTCACAGAATCATAGAAACACAGGAAAATAGAGTTGGAAGGGCTTCAGTAAGTCATCCACCCCACCCCCTTGCTTAAGGCAAAATCATCTCATGTAAGGCGTCACAGACAAGTGTTTGTCTAAGCTGTACCAAAATGCATCCAGTGATGGAGATTGCACAACTTCTGCAAGCTAGACATGTATCTACAATATGCTCTTCTCCAAATGGCAAGTCAACATCAGATGCATATGTTTAGTGATTGGCATACATGAAAGGCACTGAAGTTGGGCTTCAGGCCTCAAAGTACCTGCGACGTACACCAGATAAGTGCTAGTATCAAAGTGTTGTGGATACCAGTATGGCTTTAATGTCTAGCCAGTAAAAAACTAGCCTATAACTAGGCATTGCATTTTATGGCTGTCCAGATTAAGAGCAACACTATGTAAATGAACTTGAAAGCGCTTGGTACTCATGGTCCTATGCTGTCAGAGCATTAACAGTAGTGTATATGTAAGGAGGAAAATCGGTGTGACAGTATGCTAGTAAAGTAGTTCATTATGAAAATACCAAACCTGTGTTAGAGAAGGAATCAGCTTTGTCTAACAATAGTCGAGCTGGTAATAAGGAACTGCAGGCAGGCACTGAGGAGATAACAGGTGAGTCGCATGGGTTCAAGCGCCCTTGTACTAGACAACAAGAACTGCAATCTGTTTTCCATTAGTGACCCCCAGTAATCCTGGAGTCACAAAGCCATACCAGGGCAGTGGAATCAGAAATAAAGACACCTCAGTTCTAGGTCACAAGTCAGTCACCTGATGAACTAGTTTTATATATTTATTTTTTTTTATTTGCTCTTCTGTCTGCCTCTATTAGCTAGACATCAGCTTTGAGCAATGTGCTATTTGGGCTTCTGGGGATTTGTCAGCTCTGTTTTTAAGTGTGTTTCTGTCTGTCGGTTTTATAGACTTGTCAGCAGAAAATCATGGTGGAATGCAAATCAGAAAATATTTAATGGTGTAGAACTTGCCCGTTCATTTCCACACATGCATCCTGCGAATCGTGCTTCCACAACACTAAATGCATGCATGTATTTTGCTATTACGGGGCTTATTAATTGAAGAACTACGATTATGAATTAGAACTGTTCTCCGAAATGCCATCTCCCTAGCACTTATAATGTCACATCTCTGGCGCTGTTGATTATGCCAGTGACAGTGTTTACCGCCAGATCCTCCACAAAAAGCTAAGGCAGCTGCTCTCTGCTTATTCACTGTGTCAGGCTCTCTGCTTCAGAACAAGCTCCTTAGAGCATCACAGTGCCCTGCATGTGTTTTAATCCTGCCGTCTCTGAACACTTACCACGCCACCCTGCCATGTGAATAAGAACGGTGCCTTTCCTCTCCTAGAGGATGCTTCTAGGCCACATCCCAAGAGGGCAATGAATGCTGCTCTGACCTCCTTCCTTCTCACTTTGCATTCACTGCAGAGCTCCCATATTTTCTTTGGCTCCCCTAATATCTCCTCATCTTCACCAGTGTTTCCTGTTTTTCCTTTCCTCCTTCTCCCCATCTCTCCCCTCGTCATCTCCTCTGTTTTCACAAGCTTTCCTGCTCTCTGCCTTTGGTTGTATCAGCATCCCTACTCCTTTCCCTACAGGCAAATCCTTCGTTTCCCCCAAATGCGTGTGCTTTGGCTCCTGGTGGTATCTCTCTCCCACTCTTACTGTACCCTCAGCTGAATGATGAAGCCATTGACAACCAGGGAAAATGGATCCAGCAGTGGAACACAATTGACAGCGTTAACAAATTTCTTATTACGGACGCCACATCTAAACCTCCTGGCTTTGCTTTAGCAAAGTGAAGCTGGACAACGTTGAACAGGGTTCATACTGGACAAGGTAGATGTAACTACCTACGACATAAATGGCATTTTATTAAAGGCCCCAAGTGTGAGTGTGGCAAAATGCGAACTAAAGCAGGCATCACAGAGGAGTGTCCTATTTATCATTTTAATGGTTGCACTGAAGACCAGCACTAGGCTACCGATGATGCCTTGCAAAGGATATCAAATCTAAAACTGCCACTCTATCCCTTAATGCCATTGTTTATAGGATATTCTGTTGCTTTATTCCATATGAGTAAATCAATAACTGTACCCTCCATTCTCATCTTTTTCCATATGGACCCCTCAACCTGACCTCTCACCACTCTGTCACACTCTTGCTGTTTCTATTTCTTCTCGCCTGCTCCTTTTGGAATAGTTGCTTCCTTTCAGAAGAGCTGTTTACATGCAAACTTGCATTGGTTTGGCTAGCTTGTTCCAGCCACTAGTAGATGGATTTGATTAAAGCAGTTTCTTTCAGTTGAGCTTAAAACTGTGGATTTAAGCTAAATCAAAATAAGCCCCTTCAAATTGAAAGATGCGTATTCATACAGGCTTTTGACTAGTTTAACTACATCCGCTTAAACTCATACCATTACACGAACAGTTAAACAGGTGCAACAGCAATTGGAAACTGTAAGGAACTTGCATCAGTGCACAACACTTTCATCTTCTGCTGCTAGGTAGGTCCATGAATCAGCATTCAACGAAAGCTACACTTTCCTTCCAGATCAGCCATCTCCTTGGGTTGCTTCTCATTTTCTTCCTTCCACCTCCAAAGGACATTCGTAGCATCTGAGTAATCATTCCTCTCTGCTGCCAAAATGTGTGAATATTTGGGGGTTTTGTTTAGCAAGACAGTGGAATTCATCAAATAAGATAACTGCCAAATATTCAAACAGCACTATTCAACATTGTGTCTTCTCAGAGAGATCTTGTCTTTTTTTTTTCTCTCTCTCTCTCTGACTTAAATTTAACTGTGAATGCTTTGGGATTGGAGTTTGGGTTGCTTCTCTAATACTTCTGTAGGCCATGGTAATGTTACCGTACTTTATAAAGTGAACGTGATGTAATAATTGTGATGTAGTTCTCATCATGGCTGTGCTCTGTGAACCTGCATTTATGCATTTCATCAGAAGCCTCCTTTAGGATTACGCTTCAATTTAGAGACCACATGCCTCGCAATTTTGTTTTTAACAGGTCAGATCACCAGTACTTTAATGGTGTTTAACTGCCTCTCCCTGTATTGCTGAGTATGCATCTCTGACAGCAGCAGTGGCCTTAACACACTACCTATTTAAAATTCAGGGTGATTACCAGATATTGATTACTGTCAATCAACTGAGACATCTCCATTTCTAATGATAAAATATACATTTGTGCTTTTTTTATGTTTGCTTTTGCCTTGCCTGGCTCAAGCAAATAATGGATATTCACCACATCTCTCCTTTGACAGAGGACAACTGGTTGCCTGTAATTCCATATGTGAGCAGGACTCATCTTTCCTCTCTAGCAGAGAAATGCCTTAGTCCCACCCAAACTGGCTGCTTGGTTTCAAAGTTGGGTGCACGGGCAGATCTAGGAACTGGAGAAGTGGGGTGTGAGGGATGCATGGCTGCAGCCCCCTGTGTGGGCAGACCACACCATGACAGTAGCTGCTGGGGACTTTCTGAGTTGGTGAAGCAGGTAAGACTCCCTTGCCTGCCTCCCAACTCCCAGCAACCTCTTACCTCCAGAATAAATAGGCTTCTCCCCATTCTTCTCTCTAGCAGGGTTTACTCAGAGATTGCCTTTAGGTCCAGGAAGGAGGAACGCACTTGTCACCACCACTGCTCCTGTCCCCAGCTGACTCAGGACCGGGATTCCAGGCTTGGCTGGGGACAGCAGCGGTGAGCGGTCCACCCTTCCAGGCACAACTGTTCCCTACCTAATCTTTCCTGGTGTCATTCTTCTGGCCAGGAGCATGTGCTGGAAGGGAGGGACTGCCTGCTGCTACTGCTGTCACAAACAAAACCCAGGATCCTGCATAGCTGCTCCCCAAGCTGAAGCCCCCAGGCCAGTGGGGGAAACATGGTGGAAGGGCAAGGAGAAAGGACACTTTCCCTGCCACTGCCTTTTCTGACAAGCCCAGCACCCCATGCAGGTGCTCCCTGTAGCCCCCAACTAGATCAGGGCACAGAAGCGGTCCTCAGATTTGCCCTGTACCTGGGTCAGCCGCAGACTCTGGTGCCAGCAGGCAGGACCTCCCCTCCCCCTTCACCACCTGCACCCTGCTTGGTGCCCCCCATGCTAGCTTGGGGCTCCATCCATGCCTCAAACTGCACAGGAGACCCTGGCATCCAGGCCGTGGGGAACTGAAGCTGCCAGGACCTGAACTACATTTGAAGAGGGGTGCACCCACACCACTGCACCTCCCTAGATGTGTCCCTGGTCAGGTGCATGTGCCTTGAATCCAGGCACAGAGAAATTCTGCTTACATTTGCTGCTTCACTGGGCTGGTCAACTAATCTAGATGTACCGAGGATTTCTAAATAAGTTGGCGTTGCCTTCAGCTTAATCAATTAACTTTTGTAATTGCGCTGGCTCTTAGCTGTTGTACTAAGTAGGAGCTGGTGTTTTAATTTAGTTGCTTCAGTGAAGAGTTTTGCTTTTGGTAATTTTTTAGAGAAAGTATTTTTTGCTTCCTCCTTCTCCCTCCCCCTTCTTCTGAAGTTCCTGGGGGCATCAATATTATTAACCTGTTTCAGGCAGTGCCTTGAGACCATGGTCTTCCAGTGATCTCCTCACAGACAAAGTGCCACCAGTCAAAGATTACCTTCCAGATGGTGAGGTCTTTCTGTAAAGATTGCAAGATCAGGGCCTAAATATTTGGGGGTTTGATGGCTTGGTCAGTGCTTAATGGAACTAAATGTTGCCTTCATTTCTACAGGGGTGTGATGTAGGTATGGTGTCTTAGTCTGGTTCCTTGAAACCATTCTCCTGCTCCATGCTCATGTCACAAGATGTTCCCAGTTGTAAACGGATGCCTGACTGTTCAGGCTAGGAAGTCAAAGGTAGCTATGTGATGGCTTGCCTTCAGCACGCTAGCCCCATGGGTCACTAGACTCTGGAGGACCTCTGGTTTCCCCTTCTTTCCCCACAGACAGAAGCATGGTGATCTTTTAGGTTGAGGGCCCAGGGTTATTTTAGCCTGAATTTAGTGTGAAGAGTGGGTTACGTATCACAGGCTAGGATTGGGCCTTGTGGGTTGTGCTGCTGTAATGGGAAGTGTCCTACAGACCCTAGATTGTGTACTCTGCCGTCCCTACTGTTTAACAGGAAAAAAAAATTGAATGAGGCTAAGGCTGTCCATTGTCATTTATGGAAGCTCCCTAGGTAGCAACCTCTGTTTGCAGACATGCCTTTGAGAGCTGTGGAGCCTCAGAAGCAATTTGGGTTAAGGAACCCACAGCTTTCTACATTTAAAACAGCTTATGGTTGTACAGGTGTTTATGATTGTTACTGTAGAAGGAAAGTGGCCTGATGTAGTTGATGCTGTTTCTAAAGAGAACTTTATATAAATAAGTGGAGCAGGAAAGTGCAACTTTTGGATGCCTGAGGAAGTAGGTGTTTGAAGATCATGACATCAGAACTGAAACCAAGCTCCTGGTTTATCAAGCAGCCATGATCCCCACCTTACTATATGGAGCTGAGATGTGGACAACTTATAGGAGACACTTCAAGTTCCTGGAAAAGTACCATCAATGCTGCCTATGGAAGATCCTTTGAATTCAATGTGAAGACAGGTGTATCAATGTTAGCATCCTCTCACAAACACATGAGCATCACAGCAATGATGATCCAAAGTCAATTCACTGGGCCCGCCATATCATCTGGATATCTGACCTGAGACTCCCGAAGCAAGTTTTATTCTCCCACCTCAGTCAAGGCTCACAATCAAGAGGAGGGCAGAGAAAGCACTTCAAAGACATCTTCAAGGATAACTTGAAAAAATGCAACATCAACATCAACCTGTAGGAGACTATAGCCCAGGACCACCCCAATGGAGGAAAAGTCTTCTGCGAGTATTTCAGTACTTTGACCAACAGGAGACAGAAAAGCAGGAGTGGAAGTAACAGTGTGTCACGGACCAAATCAAGAATCTAGGGCCACCCACCCCACACTGAAATATGTGCCTGAGTTGTAACAAAGTCTGTCAATGCTGGAGCAGCTTCATTAGCCATCTTTGGACCCACAGATAAAGCAATAATGGAAGATGATCATCCTCAGCTGAGAGGGATTGCCAGTGATGTGATGAAAATAATGATGATATAAAATGGAGCAAACATCTGCATTTGCATTCACCTTCACAGAACCATGACCCTCTGAGCCCAGTGGTTGTGCTAAATAGATGCCCCTCACATTGAGAAGGTGTCTTGCTCATACCTGGAACCTGTTTGAGCTATATCTCTATGGGTAAGGTCAAGGTAAGAAGGCCACAGAATGCATTTTAGAATGTGACGTGATCCAATGGTCCACGGACTGGACTTTGGCCAACTCTACTGCTGCTGTTTTTATGGTATTCAATGAAAAATCTGTAAGGAGCTAACCCCTAGAAAAGTATGTTTCTTTATGTTCTGAGGTGTCTGAAAAGAACTGAATAAGAAGTGCTCTTCCACAGATGTGATATTATAAGAAATTATTGTACAACTGAGGCATAGATGAGTTTTCTGAAGTGCAGAAGCAGCAAGTTCAGGAAGTCTAGCCTTCAGGGCTGGGAGGACTGCGTGCCCAGGTTCACAGCTTTGCTATGAGGCTCTGGAAGTTAAAGGATAGAGCAGACACTGGGGGAAAAAATCATTCATTTGCAGATGTTTCTCTGCAAGCTATAGTTCAAAGCATCAGAAGTCTTATTTGGATAACCACTATTATTTGAAGAGACAGAGCTCTAATTTCTGACTCATTATTCTGTTCAGTACAAAGAAGCATAGGTGTTTCTGCCAGTCAGCATCAATACCCAGCTGGAACCTGTCTAAAACAGTCATTCTTTGGGTGTACAATTAGGAGTTTTGCATTAATATATAAATTGGGACCTTGTTTTGTTTCACACACCCATTTTGCAGCATTTCTGATGTTTGACAGGAGAAAGCTCCCAGTGTGCACTTTTCTTATTTTTTTTTAAATCAATTTAATTTTTACTTCTGCAATAATTAATTAGCTTCTTTGATCCTGTTAGCAAGAACACCCACTTCTGCTGCTAGGTAGAAGATGGAGGCTAATTTTTAAAAAAGGCGAGATTTTGCTGAAATAGCCTCTCTTCTGTATTGTTAGATAAACGAATGATTTTTTTTTCTTTACATAGGAAGTTGGGAGAAGTTAGTCCTTCCTTTGGGCTTGCTAAAAATGCATAATGACAAGTTGACTTCGGTGGGAACGTTGCCTGGGTAAGAATGGCTGGGTCCATCCCGATTATATGAACGATTTTTCCTCTAGTAATTATTCTTCAGATGAACAGCTTCTCCATGGCAACGACTTCAAATACCACTCTTGTATCTTCACCTATTTTTAAAAAGCACACATTAGAATGTAAGTTAAAGAGATTTTTCAGTCCTATGAGAGGAGAAAGGGTAAGGATAAGGGACAGAAGACATCTATGGGATTCAGAGGAGGATATCCTCCCCCTCTCTCGCTGCCCTAGAAGAGGGGGGAAAAAAATGAATATGTTAAAAATACATTCCCTGTCTTGTCTTTCCATGTCCCCTTGCTGAGCTTCTAAGATTTTATGGCATGCTCCTGATCAATCACTCTGCCTCCACCTTGACGCTTACTGAGACAAACTTTGTTCTCTCTCTGCTTCCCTTAACCATGAGCGTTCTGCTTTCAAATTGGCAATTAATTTTCCCAGCATCCTTGTTCTAACAAATTCATTTCCCTCAGACATCTAGGCTGAAAGCTGGGAATAGAGTTGGGTTCACTCCTCATTTTGCATCTCCTTTCTACCGAGGGAGGAAGCAAAACGTTCTGTTGCTGAATAGTCTCTCCTGTTGGGACCAATCTTGTTCACCAGGTGACAGGATCCCGGCATGCAGATCCACTCCGGCTCAGAAAGTACACTACAGTTGTTGACCATAGTCCACCAAACATGCACCGTAGTGGCTATAACTGAACAGTCATGAAGAAAGCAAAGCAAAGCATTTTAGTCAACATTTCTGCCTTCATCATTATGCGGTAACTGCTCTGTCACACAAAATCCTCTGGAATTAGGGGTTCAGATTGAATTGTTTTCTCATTAGGGTTTATATTGTTTGGGAGTCTTGAAATAGGCCCCTCTTTTGAAAAAATAAATTCTAGTGGACGAGCTCACTCTTGACACACTTCTAATATAGGATTACTGCCATCCGTTGGGGCTGCTAACGTGCCTGACTCCTTTTTTTTTCCTATGAGGAGTCATGGAGGAGGGTGAAGCAACACAAAGTTCATTCCTTGTTAAGGGAGGGACCAATCAGCAAGTTCTACCAGTATAAAAACTCAGTTACCCTAATTACTACGTGATTACTTGAATCGCTGCATGCCAACAACTTCGATCCGACCCCAACTGACTTCTTGGCTCTGGGGCATGGGGCTGGAGCCAATGATCTTGCAAGGTCCCTTCTACCCCCTAATGTCTATAAAATCTGTGAAATCACCTGCACTTGAGATGCTTTTTCCAAGCTGATTTACAGAGTCTCCTTACATTTACGTCCCTTCTGGAGACCCAGCTTTTGCTGTGAGTTGTCAAATGGCTTGTTGATGGAAATGCCATTTCACAGCACAGCCACATTGAGTTCAAGGGGACATACCTGCTGTGGACATGGCCCCTGTCTTTTCTCCTGTCAGATCCCATTTTGACCATTTTGAGAAACAGAGCTGCCTTAATTTATCCCTGTGCTCATGCTTATAAGCTTGATTTGGGGGCAGACTCTATGGGAACCTGTACAGCGCATGAAACCATATATAGATTGGGAGCCCTCTCCGGGTGCATTCTCTCCTGAACTGGAAAAAGCATCAGTGCCTCAGTGCGGTGTTGCACATGGGCCAATACGGCATTGGAGTCCCCATTGTTTCTCTCCGCATTTCAGTAGCCTTGCCTATGAACATGCAGACAGGTAAAGATTGCAATGCAATGCCTGTGGGTGAGGGAACGCAATGAATGTTGCATGAGTAGCTTTACCGCTCTCAAGCCCTGCCCGACTTTTGAAGGCTTCGCTTTGCTTTTGTTGCATTCTTCAAAGATCTTGCCTTGTGCGGATATGGCTTCTTAGAGGTGAGCAAAGGAGTTAGAGCGTCTCTGAAATCCTTCTCTAGCTTTTCAGCCAAAACTGCTTCCAGTTCCAAATCATGAACTGTCCTGCCATAGTCACCAAGATCATGCTCTGTTCCTCAGTGAACATGAACAGGCGGTGTAGCTTGAGAGTAAGACAAGACCATCACTCTGGGCCAAATCATACCCTGTAGTACATACCTAGAGTGGGGAAGAAGCAGGTATGATACCCATTGCTGCGACTCCCATAGGGAAATATTCTTCCATCTAGCTTGCTGCTTAAGGGCGACAGGCAGCCAAACTTCTTTTATAGCTATTGCCCTTTTTTCCTTCATGCTGACTGTGCACCCCCAAGAGACACGGTGTTGCTCGGACAGTGGTGTTATTTAAGAGATGGTGCCCACGCTTTGCTGTTGATTGTTCAGCTGGCAAGGGGTGTACTGTAAACACCGTGGTGAAAGCCCTTCTGGTACCACACTGTGACACCTCACCATCACAACTGGCATCCAGTGACCCAGGTCTTAGGTCTCTTCTCAGATCAGAGTCTCCCAGCTGGTAACACAAATTAATGACACCAGGGCAGAGACTGGATGTGAAAAATTAATTTATCAAGCATCCAACTTAAAATTTGGAGGCTTTTTTTTAAAAAAAGGAAAGGAAATAGAGTTGGTATGTGCTAATATTCTCGAAACTTGAAAATGCCTGTTAAATGTGGTAAGCCTAACACATGCTCCTGTCAAATTACATTTCTGGCTATGTAAAGTATACGAACAGATTACAACTTCATATTTTTCTCAAGGCATGTTTGTTTAATCTCCATCACAATGCAACTGCAAGGTCTGCTGTCTACATATGTTTTGTTGTGTTTGCTGATGTATTCTGTGCATATATTTAGATGGTGCAAGCAAAAAGTTTGTCATGCACCAAACAGTTAACACAAAACCTAATTTTTGGAGAGTCTATTTAACTGTTTAAAAAAAAATGTTCTGACCTTCTCTTGTAGATTCATGCCTTAAAAAACAATTTGCATGTGGAATATCTAATAAGGAAATTTGACTAGCTGTGCTTGATATCCAGCTTGCAATAGGCTTGTACAAGTGCACTCTTTTCCAAGGGGACAGATCTCACGTGTCAGCCTTGGAAAGGATGTGAAATAATGGACTCTTAAGACACTGATGCTTCTAGAAAAGTTCTTACTGGCCAAAAATTAAACTGAAGCTGTCCTGAATTTTGAGCAAAATTGACTCTGAAGAGAGCTTCTACATTTAGGAGAGAAAAAGGAAACATTTTCGTATAGAAAAAAGAAACATTTCCCTCGACCTGGAGGGATGTGGGCAGTGGGGTGCCCCAGGGCTCGGTCCTCGGGCCCGCACTGTTCAATATCTTCATCAGCGACTTGGACGAGGGGGTGAAAAGCCCCCTGTTCAAATTTGCTGATGACACAAAGATGTGGGGGGATGTGGGCACGCTAGACGGGAGGAATAGGCTGCAATCGGACCTAGACAGGTTACAGGGGTGGGCGGACGAGAACAGGACGGGATTCAACACTGACAAGTGCAAGGTGCTGCACTGGGGGGGGAAGAGCCAGCAGCATACCTACAGGCTGGGAAACTCCCTTCTCGTCAGTGCAGAGGCAGAAAAGGATCTTGGAGTCATCATTGATGCCAAGATGAACATGGGCCG
>NW_017728997.1:12861307-12869921 GCF_001723915.1 Gavialis gangeticus | reverse complement strand
AGACAAGGCTGGACAATCACCTTGCTGGGGTCGTTTGACCCCAGTACTCTTTCCTGCCATGGCAGGGGGTCGGACTTGATGATCTGCTCAGGTCCCTTCTGACCCTGCCAACTATGAAACTATGAAACTATAGCATAATATTTTCCCTGTTAAAAATAAGATAAACTGTTTGAAGCTACTGAACAGTTGATATGGATGATATGGTAAAATACATCCCAGAGAGATGGGTTAGTGAGTAGGCTGTGCAGTCCTGGGCAATATATTACAGACATAGGACATGATTATACACAGGGAGGTGACAGCCATGTGATAAACTGAACAACTGTGTGTGCATGTGTGTTCGTGCGCACACACACATGCATGCATGTAAATCCTACATAAACTATTAGCGAAGCCAGCAGGAATAATGCACACTATGAGCTTAGAGTTGAGAAATGGCGATAAAAACTGCAACCTGCCTCTTTTTCTTACATAACAAAGACAAAGATGCCCCTGAAACTTATAGAAAATCTGCAGCACCATAATGTGTTGGTTGTCCTCCTATTAAAGATTATCGTAGAAATGGAGAGGGATTACTAGTTATCTTCATGGGGGAAGTATTGACCATGCTTGCTACAAATGTAAGGATTGATTTTATTATTTACTAAGGCAGAATATTAGGATACACGAGTGTTTCTTTTTTTAACCAAGATGCTGGGCTGTCAGTGGTGAAATATTACTGCAGGAGAGTTTTCTTTTTATAGGCTGTGGTAAGAAGTATGGCTTCCTTTCTCGGCACTTCAACCACAGATGCTATCAGCTAAGCCATCTGCGGTGACAGATTTGTGTTATATCACTTAGGAGGCTAAGTGAAGCTGGTAAGGCCTCCTACTACAGGATATAAGTAGCTTCATTAAGGCAGAGATGCATTACCATTCTTCCTTTCTCCTGGTGGCAGGAGGGAGGGAGGGAGGGATGCGTGGATGGAGGCTGGTGATACCTTTCAATGGTGTGTTAACTGCATCGCCTTCATCTTCCTTTGAAGAAATTAAAAAAAAAAAAAAAAAGGATTTATCTTCGTGTAGAGCTCCTCCCTTATTGTTCCATCAGAGGACTAGGACTTGCCCCTCTACCTCCAGAATAAGTCATGAGGTTTACCAACAAACCTGGCTGGTCCTCCAAGGGCTATATAGAAGGATCTGTGGGAGCTAGGCCCATGCATGGAGAAACCAGGTGGACTTCATCAGAGAGACACCTCCAGGCCTTGCAGGGAAAGGACTCTACTGAAAAGAGAACACCCCCTCTAAGACTGCATTTGCTTTTTCACTTTAAGCCAGCTGGGCTGGAAGCGAGGTGTTATGCGTGTTCCCTGCCCACTTCCCACTGTTCCCGCACACTACCCCTCCCACACACAAGATTTCCCCCCCGCGATATGCAAAATGTAGGGGCTGTAAGAGGGAGGGAACAGTGCTGTGGAGGAATCCGCCCTTCCCTCTCCATGCACACGTGTGGGGTTCACATGTGTGCATACATGTGCATTTATGCACAGTCAGGAGGATTGCAAGCAGGCAGTCTGGACCACAGCACACACAGGCTCTGTGTTCTTCTCAGCAGTGTATCCATAGACTCCAGATTCAGACAATTTGCAAGGATTTGCTATTCTTAGCTTTTATAGAGCGTGTTACCCAGCGTTGTATGACACTGCTGATACAAAGCCCCTGGGTGGGTAGGCCTGTGTGCTTTGCTAAGGCTGAAATCATTCCTCTGTCCATCATGAGCACATATGGAAAACAGGTTGTGGTGGTGAGATGAGCTGCAGAGAAATGTGTGCCAAAAGATGACCTGCTGTGCCAGCAGCTAAGTGCACCTGCACCCTTGTGCTGGAGACGCAGGTCTTGGGGACTCCGTGTTGGTGCTGAAAATGATGCAGAAGTCTTTGTGGGGATGTTACTCTGCCAATGTTCACTTGGAGGGACAGTTTAGCCAATGGCATTTGGGTGAATGGGAGGGTGCTAGAATCTGTTTGATATGCCCAATTTGGGATTCGGGTGCCCAGATCCAGGCAAAGGTGGTGAGGGGTCTGATCCAGGCACTTGGGCCTGGACAGAGGTGGCATTGTGCTCAGTCCAGGAGTGCAGGGCCTGACCTAGTCTATGGGACCAAAAGGTTAAACACCACTGGGCATAAAAATAAAAAAAAATTAAGAGTCTGGGGGGGAAAACAGCCTTTTTTCTAAAGGATCAGAGAACAGCTTTTAGTTCACAGAACCATGCCTGTTTCTGTGATCATTGTGATGTTCTGACCCTGTCCCGTGGGAATCAGTAGGTTCAGGCTCGTATTTTAAGGGAGCAGAAAGGCATTTAGCCATCAGCAAGCTGGGCCTCAGGTGAGGAGTTCATATTCCTAGGGTTGGAAGGGACCTTAGGGGTCATTTAGTCCAGCTCCTTGCACAGATGCAGAATTCACTATTCCTGGGCCTCATCTAAGCAGTGCATTGCTGAGCACTGTTTGAAGGTCATGGGTGTCCTCAAAGTCCATTGGCTTCGGGGAATATGGAGTGTCTTCCGGAGGCAGCCAGCATCTTATAAGATGAGGCCCTTACCCAGGAACAGGAGAATTAATTTGGCTCAATGGCAAAACATGTTCCTGTGACCTTTTGGCAGTAATGGTGCCCATAAATGTAAATTGTGTGCTGTAAAGAAATCCTTTTACATTTCCAAAGAGATAACAAACACCTACTTGTCAGTATAAATTTTGCAAAATGGCGCTTTAAAATTTTCTAAATAAAACTCTGGCTATAAATTGTAAGACAGATCCACCGAAGAAAATTCCAAACGGATGCTCTCGTGAGATTGTTCCTGTTTTGCCTTGGGAAGATCAGCCTGGCTGTGTCTCGCCCATACTTATCTGCAAGGAAAAAAAAAATCACAATCATATTTTATCGTGCGTTCACGTTGCAATCTCTAATTATTTTCCCAGTGGACAGAAAGATACCCAGAGAGCCATTTTAAGGTGTCCAGCCCTACGACGTTGTGAGAACTCTCTTGAAAGATGAATTATCGGGCAATTAAGCCTCAAATTGGAGGTGTAGCTTGAATTGGTTTTAATTACTGAAATCCAATAACAGAATGTAACTTCCCTCTTCACGTCTAACTCATTCTTCGTTTTCCCCCCCTTCTCCTGTCCACTCTTCTTCTCCCTTCCATCCTTCATCATCTTCCCTGTCATGTGGGCTCAAACCCTTCAAAGACCAGCACATATGCTTAACTCCCCTGTGACAAGCCCTTCTGATTTCAGTGCTAACGTTGCATAAAGTTAAACACATGCAGAAGTTCAGCATGTTGGGGATGGATACACAGATCTGCAAGGCAACCCAAACAGAAGCTAGATTCCTAGCTACATATCCTTAAAGGATAGCCAACTTGTTCTTGCAGAGATCCCAAGCATATTGCTTCCCTTTTGGGGCCACAAAAATGTGTTTGCTTTGAACCAACACCTTGCAAAATGCCCTTTGATAACGTGGTAATAGGCACTATGTGAAGTGCTCAAAATAATAAAAAGATAAGAGCTGCAATCCCACTACTGAGAAATTACTAAACAGCCTGCCTTTTATTTCCAGACTACTGGAAAATATTATTTTTTGCTTTTACAAACAGAAGGAAAGAATCAATTATCACCCAATAGAAAAAAAGGCTGTGGACAAAGGAATAAATATTGAAACATCTATAAAGTATTGCAGACAATGGGTGCATATTGCAAAAAAGAAAGAAATAAACCGCACACAAAAAGAAATTTAAAAATAATGGAGCTGAGGGGTCCTTTTAAATAGGCTTATTTCTTTATCAGGTATTTGTCATGAGGGTTTGTCTTATGTATATATCCAGTAGGATTGAGCTAAGCTGCTGCACAGCAGATTTATTAATTTAACAGGTTTACTTCTTTATCAGTTATTTTTCTGCAGGGCTCTCAGCACAATTAACTTTTTGCTTGCTGGTTCCCCATCACGCCTGCTGGCATGCGAGGGGCTTTGCTTAGTGGTGTCTTTCCAAGTTGGAGCTCCTTGGAAATGCACATTCCTATGACAACTGGGTTAAATCCAGCCTCAGCGTGCGACTTGGGAGACTTCCCATGGAGTCCTTAACAAGTCCCTGGCTTTCTTTTTGGTGCTGACATTAAAAATCTCTGGGAACTTTCTATGAAAGGTAGGCTGCTTTCTGCCTCTTTAGGGGCAGAGTGCAACCTCGAAGCCTCACGTTTCTAAGATTTCAATCTATCAACAGACAACACTGAAATAATGACTTGTCTCACAGTCTGGTTTAGGGGCCATAGTGGAGATGGGGGCACCATTGTGTAGGGTATTATATAAACATGGCAGGAGCCAGTGTCTCCCTCAAGGACCTTATGGTCAATCAGGCGAAGGTTAGGAGGAAAAGCCTCATTTCAGCATGATGAGGGACCAGATTTTTCGAGGTAATTATGTTTCTAACTTGCATTGGTTTCATTGGGAGTTAGGAGCCTAAATCCCTCCCACAGAGGGAGGGAAGAGATAAATTACAGAATCACAGACAATGAAGGTGGAAGAGACCTCAGGAAGTCACATCTAGTCCAACCCCCTGCTGAAGGCAGGACCAGCCCCAACTACTTCATCCCAGTCAGGGCTTTGTCAGGTCTCAGCCACGTCAGGTCTTAAAAATCTCCAGGAATGGAGATTCCACAATCTCTCTGGGTAACCTGTTCCAGTGCTTTACTGCCCTCTTAGAGAGAGAGTTTTTCTTAATATCTAACCTAAACTTCCCTTGCTGCAACTTGAGCCCATTGCTCCTTGTCCTGTCATCTGCCACCAGTGAAAACAGTCCAGCTCCATCCTCTGTGCAGCCCCCCGGCAGGGAGTTGACGGCTGCTATTCAATCCCCCTCAGTCTTCTCTTCTCCAGACTAAATCAGTCTCTCCTCAAGTCATGTCCTCCAGCTCCCAAACCATTTTTGTCACCCTCTGCTGGACTCTCTCCAATTTGTCCACGTCCTTTCTGTAGTGGGGGGCCCAAAACCGGACACTGGTGCAGAATAGAGGGGAAGAATCACTTCCCTTGACCTGCTGGCAACACTCCTACCAATTCAGCCCAGTATGCCATTAATCTTCTTCATAACAAGGCCACACTGCTGGCTTATATTCAGCTTATTGTCCACTGGCTTCCTTGAGGATCTGCTCCATGATTTTTCTGGGGACTGAAGTGAGGCTGACTGGTCTGTAGTTCCCTGGATCCTCCTTCTTCTCTTTCTTAAAGATGGACACTATATTTGCCCTTTTACCAATCATCCAGGGCCTCTCTCACTCAGCATGAGTTTTCAGAGATGATGGCCAGCAGCTCTGCAGTCACATCAGCCAACTCCCTCAGCACCCTCAGGTGCATCCTATCCAGCCCCAACACAAATGGCAAAACCAGGAACAGAACTGGATTACACAGCCTATGTGTATGTCTTGTTAAATATAACTTGGGATAACAACAGGCTTTCTATTGTACTTGGATGAACCTGGGATATGAATCTAGCGGCTGTTCACATAAATCTAGTTTTCTCTTCTGAGGGCATGTTGATGTTGTGATGCCCAATATGGTTATTTAAGGTAATGAGAGCTAATACATTCCTGGCTTGGTGGAAGTGAGCTTTGTTCAAGAGTAAATGGTTTCTACATAAGCCACTCTGCTTCTTAATGGAAAAAGCAAATTCTCTGGAAGTTAATGGCAACGGCACCCACTTCAGTTAGGTCAGGCTGTAGGGGAAGGCGTGCATGCCTGAAGTACCCTCCTCCTGTTTATTGGGAGGTCATGTTGGGATTCATGCAGTGGAATAAAAATTGCCTTCATGCAGATGGTTGTTAATGATGCAGAAGGTCCATCCCAGAAGAGGTCATCGTGGCTTTGTAGATAAAAGGGGGATAAAATAGACACAAATCCTGCTGTCATTTATGCCTCTGTAAAATGTGGAGGAATGCCAATGAGTGTTTTCTTCAGGCTTATTACACCCTTATAACTCAAATCAGAACCTGGCCCCGTGTCTGAGACATGATGATTCATGTGTAAAGTCTGCTACTTTATTAACAATATATTTAAGTTATGTCAACTGTCACCCATTCACAAACCTTTATTGACAGTTAAATAGAACCTGAATGATTTGTTTTTTGGCTGTCTTTCAGTGGTGCTTTTGCTTTCAGGTCTATCTTAACCTGAAAGCATGTAATTTGTTTCATTTGTGGTGCTGCATAGGAAATGAACCTGGGTCTCTAGTGCTCAAAGGCAAATGCAGTAATCATCTGCATGACTTGATTCCTTATTCCGGTAATATGAAAATTGTCAATTATGGATGAATTATGGGTGCTACTGATACCTGTAATTTGGTTCTGCAGTTTTGTAAACATATGCAGCTGCATTTAATTGTGTTTTACTAGTCATGTAATTCATTAACGTGCACCTGCAGTACCCGAAGATACAGAAATTAATGAAGTGAAAAGCTGTATTTCATTGTCTACTATTTATATTGATATTTCTTACAACTGTTTGTGTTAAATCACAAATGTATGCATCTGAGGTGCTGGTTTTAAAAAATTTAATGATCACAGACAAAACCCAAGGAACCAGCTAGCTGCTATATTTTAAAGTTCCTGAAAACACTCACTAAATAATTAATTTAAATAATTGCTTTGCCATGCAAAGCCCAAGACTAGAGGAAAGCTGCAGAATTGATTTTTGCAGTTGTTATGGTGGCTAAGATGAATGGTTGGATAACCGATTCCAAGGGTGTGAGCTGCTGAGCCCTAACTCCATATTTCCATGGTTGACTGGCACTGTCTCCTGCTCTGCTCTGCTCAAATGCCACTCAATTTCCAGGCCAGCCGGTTAGCAGATGTACGAGCCCCAAATTCAGGAAAAAACATTTTTAAAACATGCTACATATAATGTGCTCAAGAGTACGCTCAGTGTCTCCCTCTTATTCTGATTGTGTCTACTCCTATCACTTCAATTAAAAGAAGCAGCTGGTCTTGGTACCCATCTGACCAACTTGATGCATCTGATAATTTTCACAGCACGTTGCGGTACTGTCTGTAGTACCAGTAATAATGGGCAAAATACAGCTTCGTTGAAGGCACCACCTTTTGTTGTCGCTCCCGAATATCTAGGCTTATATATTCATTGAGGGCCAAATCCTGTCCTTATTGCAGTTTCATTGGCTTCAGCCGACCTAGAATCATAGACGAGTCAGGCTGGAAGGGACCTCCAAATGTCATCTAGTCCAACCCCCTGCCTGAGGCAAGATCATCCCTATCCAAACCATCCCATACAAATCCATAATCTAAACTCTTCGGGCTTAGCTGCACGTGCAGGTGAAGGTGCGATGGGATCTAACGTGTGATCCACACAGTCGTGTTTCCTACCATGCCACACTCGCAAGGCAGGAGATGTGATTGTGGGATCCAGCGTAAGATCCTATCATGCTTTATTGCTGGTATAAGAGGAGTCCGCGATCACCATCTCAGGCCCCCGTACACGAGCAAATAGCAAGCTCCCGCAGGTGCAAGTCCTGCAGCTTATGGGACTCAGTCCAGGCTGCACCCCACACTGTGTCCTGTCAGTGTGGGGTGCGTCTGGGGCTGAGTCCTATCAGCTGCAGGACTGTCAGCCCTGGCTACACGTGAGGCACCCCCCAGCTGAGAGATTGCAGCAGCCAGGGTCTTCCAGCCATAGGTCTCCCAGCCATGGGGCACAAGCAACGCATGCAAATTAAAGCTGGATAGAAATCAGCTATAAAGTTATTATGCATTTTCCAGCAATAACTTTATGGTTGGTTGGACCCTTTTAAGGTGCAATAGTTCATTTGCACGCGTTGCTGGTCTAAATTAATTGCACAGTTAACCAGGTAATTGTGCAATAGATGTAACGTGGAGAGGGGGTGTTTGTAAAACTACCATCAACCCTGACACAACACAAGACATAACACCTGGACCTTCCACACAAAGCAGGCAAGCCATGTTAGGAAACACCTTGCTTCTAATAAAAGGTTAATATAAGCTCAAGAGATCCCATACCCTCCCACAACAGAGGATTGCAAAAACCACCACAAGTCCATACTAATCTGACCACTGGGTAAAATTCCTTCCTGACCCCAAACACTGGAAATGGTGTGACCGTGAGCAGGGGGCAATACCCTCTAGCCATGATCCTCCAGGTTTAAGTCCCAGCAGGAGCACTGGCACAGCCCAGGCACAATCCCCAGCCTGGGCTGCAGCCAACAGGCAATGCCTCTAAGAAAGGCTTTAAAACAGCCTGACACATGTAACGGGAAGAAGGGGAGGGGACAACCAGCAAAGCCCAGAATAGCATCTTAAGAATGAACTCTGACTTTTTGCCCTTCTCAAATAATATTCCATAAGCCTCATTATTTTATATAAAGCAATGCATTCACTCTCAAATACTGGGTGCAGAACAGCTTGTGTACTGTAGAAATCATCAAAGTCCTTATTTTCTCAGTGCGCATCAACTTCTAAAAACAGATGAAACAGTGAATTGCGCATTTCTTCTTGATGTTCTCAGAGAATGTGCAAGTTATTAAAAGGTGGAGGAAAGAATAAAGAACGGGGATTT
>NW_017728997.1:12838440-12856307 GCF_001723915.1 Gavialis gangeticus | reverse complement strand
TATTAATTAACCAAGTATTGTGTCAATTCTTAAAGCACCAGGTTTAAAAACCTGCTTTTTAGGTTTAACACCTCTACTAAACCATAATGGCGGTGCACTGAGTCTGGGGCATCCTTGAAGCCCTGCATCTTTTTTTTTTTTTCCTTTAGGTTTAGAGAATTTTTCCCTTAATACCATTTACTCGAGATTCTTGTTCACATGTCAGTGTTAATGTGAGGATCTGGTTCTTGTGCCTCTGTATTGCTGATTGTACAGCTATGGGATATTTAAAAAAAAACAAATAAAGAAATGTAATGAAGAAAATAGGCAATATTAGCTTATACTCTGAAATCTCTTTATTTGAGTCACTCAGTGAATTCTTCAAAAATATAACTTTTGGGGGAACGATAAGAGCGAGTAAAGAGAATCCTATTAAACTAATACAGAAGAAGATCATGTTTATTTTCCCAGGAAGTCATTTAACAGCACATTTTTATACTGAAGAGAAAAGACCAGATGTTTAAAGGTATTTAGCCTCACTCACTCCTACTAAAAGCTCATCAGCAAGTATTTGCATTTAGGGAGTATTTAGAGCCAACCCCTGCCTACGGTTAGGGGCTGATCCAAAACTTAGTTTTCTCTGAACTTTGGATCAGGCATTCACACCCTCAGAGCCTTCTTGACTTAAATGAGGACACAGAGCCCTTGCCCTAAGAAGCAGACATCAGATTTGGCATCTGCACAGTGTTGGGGGATGTTCCCATTTATCCTCGGTTAGCACTAGATGTTGCTAATTGAAGCGTGTTCGGTATTCTGGTGCAGTCCCAGGCCCAGGACTGCACAGGAGCATCCCAAATCCCAAACAGGAGACTCTCAGAGATTCAGGGTCTCAATCCTGCATGCCCTGGGAACTGGGAGTCCTGGTGTGTGCAGAATTGGGTCCCTGAAGCCAAGGGAGTTTCTGCCTAGGGTTGCTGGAGAACACAGGCATCTCTTGCCATAAATCTAACAGACATGGGCTTCAGTAAAGCAGCACAAACTGATACCACTTATGTCATGGCGCTGCAAGGGAGGGTGTCTGTTTCCTTGGCCTTTGCACCCCCATGAGAAATGTTCTCCTACCCTTCGCTGTGACAAGCCAGTGGCAGAGGCTGGGGCCAGTGCCACCCACCTCCTGACTTCCACAATTACATTTCACGTTCTGCAACAAACTAGAGGTGGTAATAACGACATCACAGGCTGCACCAAAGCAACGTGGTTGGGCTTGTACTATGCTCATTGATCAGTGCCCCAGCCAAAGTGCTAGCTAGATAACAGGGAATCCAGAAAGGAGAGGCGTCTGCAACTTTCTATTGACCAGGAAGTGCCATATGTAATTGATTCTTTTGCAGGGAGTGAAAATTGAGTTTTCTTGGCTCAGAAAAAAGGTATCTATTTCTGGAGTGGGTTAGCCTTTCTAACTCCCATGTTCATGCCTACAGTTAATGTAGCTGCCTGGTGGCATCATTTGCTTGACATTAGAGGGTTCCCAAATGCAGCAAACGAATAAACTTTGATTTAAAATCGTAATGCCCATTTGTAGAATTGGATTTCACCAGCTAATTCACTACATCAAGCATTTGCTCTTATGTCTCAAGCACTGTGAATGCTTTAATGATGGGGACTTTTGCGAGACACAAAATTGTTCATTGCACACTATAGGTGATTCAGTGTCGGCTTCCTGCAGTACATATCAATGGCTGTTATCCTAAACTCAGTTTATCTTAAATAAGGACACAGCTATTATTGCTCAGGACAGCAACTGCTTTTGGCATCAATAGGAGGGTGGATGCAAGGAGGCAGAATTAGCTTCTCTTCTCTAACAATACCAGTTAACTACAGGGTACCGCAACACGTACTTTCTGCTAACTTTCAACCTTTTGAAGTTCTCTCATATTTTCTGAAGTGTCGCCAAAGAATCACAATGTGAAATGTTCATAATGATGGCCTTTGCATTAATCTCTATTTTAATTGTAGAATAGATGTGGGTTAGTTTGTGGCTTGGATTGCAGATCTGCACAAAGCAGGAAGAGAAAATAAAAGTCATCTCCCCATCTGCAGCTCAGTTCCTCCCCTGGGCAGGTGGGCAGCGAGTGGGTGAGGAACAGTGGATAGTCAAAAATCTTGACTCCATCCTCCTCCTCACTGTGCCAGGGAGGCTGAGCCAGCTCCAATGCATGTGTCAAGGTATTCATTTAATCCTATTGAAGGTCTCCAGTAAATCATTACCCTCTTCCACCCACAGCCACCTAGAAGTAGGCATGTCTGTGATTCAGAAATGTGCCTCTGAGCTGCACTGCTGTCTTGGCAATGTGTGGGGTGCTCCACTCCCCTGTACAGGCCGCGTTGGGCATAGGAATAAAGAACCATTCATATTAGACAAAGCAGGGGTCCATCCAGTATTTTCTCTACCATGAGCCACCACCACCCATCTTGGAAGGCAGTGCAAAGAACACTATGGTTGGCAGAGATGAGGTAATCTATCCCCCAGTAATATTTTATCAACCTCAAATAATCTGCTTTGCACCCTGAGACACATGGTGTCATATACATTGCAAATGTAAAGTGACCAGCAGTATGACGAAAGCGAAACCGCTGTGCGTGGGTATCTAACCAGAGTTGTCCAAAGTTTGCTATCACATAAATCCATGAAACCCTAATGATTTCAAGCAGGAAGCAATAATTAAGGTGAGAGAATATTTGGACAGGTATCCCTCCTATTGGTGGCTAGGAATGATTTTCCAACAGAAAATTCTATTTTGGAAAAAAATCTTTTCTGCTGAAAAATTTCAGTTTTCCATTGGGAAAGTCAAAATTCGTGCTCCTAGAGGCCCTACCCTGAAGGGCCTTTTGAATTGAATTTTTTACTTGCTGCAGAAGAGACATAAAATGAGCAGCTGGAAAGGAGCGAGCCAGGGCTGCCAGGCTTTGTCTGCCTACCTGGAAAACACTTGTCCATTTTGTTTTCTGTCTACTGAGAGTGAGTGAGATTGGCAAGAATTTTCCAGGTGGGCAGTGGGAAGATGATAATTTCAGCTGTGATAGTCTTGAAACAGACTTTTCTTTTCCTTTTGGTAGTGCCCTTCTCTAAGGAAAAAAAAAATGTTTTGACTGTTTTTTCTCAAATAAAAAGATTTTTTTTTGCTTTTTTGTTTGTTTCTTTTTTTTAATGAATTTTTTTCATGGAAAGTGATTTCCATTATCAACCCATCTCTCATAGCTAAGCATGCTTCTAGCGTACTGGCTAAAGAGTAAAATGATCCGCTATGTCTTACTAGGTGATGTTTTATTACAAATTATTTAGGTGTTTTCCAAATTATATTTTTTGGTGGATGAGCAAATGTTTAGGCTTGGGAATAGAGAAAATGTGTTATGTTAAAATTTGCTTGGGGTCTGTGTTGTAGCAATTTCTGGACTCAGAGATGAGCAAGCATCTGATTTGTTTCATTTTTTGAGACAGCTTATTTCTAATAACTGGGGACTGGTATTGGACTAAATTTCCTGAAAGAAGGTTTGTCCTGCATGTTGTTTGCAATCACCTCTGTTCCAGGTCTGGGGTGTGTGTGTCTGTGGAAAAATAGCAATCAACACTTAGAAGACACCCAACACTTTGCATTATTGACTTCTTTCCCGCTGAGAGCAGACCTACAAGATCCCAAATACCTACTAACCTTTGGAAGAGGGGTATCAGAAGAAAGGCGGGGACACAATATTGTTTCTTGCAAATACATTGCTAGTAAAGCATTTTATTAGCAGGCATGAAAGCTCATTGAGAAAAGCTTCCTTAGGCAAAAATGAAAACAAATTAAAGGAAATGAGAGCGATAAGGTGCTGGCATGTTCTAACAATATCTGGCTGAGATGATTATAATTTACTTTTTATTCCAATTCTCTATGCATAGTGATGCACAAACCCACTTATGTCTTTTCTCTTTATAAACCAGACGTGGTGCTTGCAAAAAGATTCAGTTGTCAGTGCTGGAGAGGTTGAAGTACAGCATAAGAAGCAGCAGCAGAAACTTCCCAATAATACCAAAGTATCCTTGCCCCAACATTTTAGGAATCATTAGCAGAGGAGAATCACAGGATCATAGAAAATGAGGGCTGAAGCAACCTCAGGAGGTCACATCTAATCCAACCCCCTGCTCAAAGCAGGACCGGCCCCACCTACATCATCCCACTGAAGTCTTTCTTTAACCTGGTCTTCAAAACCTCCAAGAGAAATAGTAGCTCAGTCATTATGCCCATTCACCGGATGGCCACTGAAATGATACTGCCTGCCAGCATGGCAGCAATGCTGTGCTTTTGTGATACAGACATTTGTTCCACAAGAATCTCCAGGCCCGTCCCCCATAGGAATAAGGCCTCCAAACCCATCTTGGTTCCTGCCCCCAAGCCCATTTCAAACAGTTTGGGATGTAACGTGGCCACATTTAACCTCTGCTGATATGGGCCTGCTTCGAAGCAGGAGCTGCTCTCATAGACAGAGACTTATCCCTAGAGAGTTGGGAAGGAAGTAATTTAGCCCCTGGTCTTTGGCTGTCCCTGGAGACCCCTCCCTGCAGATTCACCTATCCTCTGCATCCAGAGATTTAAGGAGGTCTTTCTCCTTACACCCCCTATCTCCTTCCAATGGTTTACCGGATGCTTCAGCAGTCCAGCTAGTCTTTTTCAGGGTCTCTTCAGGTGAATGAATTTCACCCTTATTTTTCATGTCGGTGGATTGGTGATTTTCCATGTCGGTGGAGGGTGATTTTTACTATCTGGAATATGTCCGTGCAAAGGGAAGAACATAAACAATAATATATTACCATTTCTAGAATTATGTTATCTGAGAAAAAAAAAACAAAAAAACCCAAAATGCTTTTCTGGTGAGCTCTGTGTCCAGAATCAAAATGAAGAAAGACAAATTTTTAAGATAAATTGGTTTGTGAAAAATTTATGTGCACTTTACCAGAGCAGGCAGGATGTAATCTGTTTTGTATTGAATCTGTTCAAAAAAAAAAAAGAAAACAATGTTAATGAGATTTTTTAAAGGCACTTTTAAATTCATGGTGGCAAAAGACAAATAGTCATGACTTTTAATTTCTATAAACTTAACAGCTGGGGACAAAATAAAGCGTTATTAACTTAAAGGATGGAGAAGTTGCTTCTGTTTCAAGGACAAAATAAGTTATGTTGGTTTCAGCGCTATTCATCTAATGTATTTATGCCATCTTTCTGCTTGTCTGTCTGTCCCAGGAATTGGTAGGGTAGTTGTTAAGTATGCTTTTTTTGTACAGAGTATGCTCTTATTCATCTCTGACTCCTTCAGCTGATGTATTGCTAATGAAACCATTCAGGTATTAATGAGCTTATGCTTTAGACAATAACTATTGGTGTGCAAAATGGAACTATTTGCATTTAACTATGACCTTGCATCTTAACTATAAAAAATATTGCCAAAACAGTGAGGAATTGGATCATCTTTCATTCACTTCCTTCCTTTAGGAAATATTGAAATATTGTTCACATCCTCTAACATACCAGATGTTAATGATAAAGACATTTATCATTGTCATTGGAAGATCTTGCTATAATTTTAATTAAACTAAATGCACTACACAGCTATCCAAAGGTGATATAAAGAGTTATTTTTTCATTATCATCAGATGTTTTATGATTAAAACCCATCTGCTTTGCTTCATTTTTATTTCACATGTATTTTAAACTCCATTAATTAAACATGTCAACCACTGGCATTCTGCTTTTATTTTGGAAAAAAATGCTCCTTTTTCCTATAGAATGTAGTTCTATTAATACCTGCAGTTTTATTTAGTTCTCCCAATATGTATTGTGTGTCACCCCTAGATTTCCTTTATACGTTCTCAGACTTGACTACAGGAATATTTCTATAGTCTATGTTACAACAAACTGCAAGCTGATGTTTACATACCAAAAGGTTTCCCAGGAGTCTCAGGTCTTCACTAACTAATCTGCCATAGAGGTGAAGGGCACAACCTCAATGTTTATGAAGTTAATAATACTCGCCATTTCTGCTAAGCAGCTTTGGCTAAAGATGTGGTATCTAGTATATCACACTGCTGTCGGCATACACCTTTTAATTCGCTAGTGACCTGAAGCTAAAAAAGACCAAAGCGGGAAAATGCTCTCTCAGAAATGAGCACAGCCCTTCTCTCGAACTGTGAAAACACCGCCCCGATTTGGGTAGGCTAAAAGTGAAATAGACAAGTACGCTAACTTGCTAATGAGCACGGTAACAAATGTTGAACCAGACCATTGCATCAGAGTCTAGCAAGCTGAAATAGGCTAGGTTGTTTCATTGCTATGATAGGAGCTTACCAGACCTGCACAGGTGTAGAAATGCGTTAGTCCATATTCAAGTAACTGTTGAGCATATCATGATAAGATCCTCAGTCATAGCATTAGCTTCTAAGTATCTGCAGGGACAGTGTAACAGTAATGCAAACCATAGAAGTGCCTGGAGCTCCTAGCTGGGTCCTCCTTATAGTCGTAGGTATGAAACTGACGAGCAATCATCAATTTCACAGTTGCAACTAACAGGGTTGTCTGGTAAATAGGAGCCAGATACTAAACCCTTGCCTGGGGTCCCAAAAGGTAAAACCCCACCTCTGAGTAGCTGAAAATGGAAGCCCTTCTTTTCCAGTTTTTCCAGCAATACAGAATCATTGGCAGGTGATCTGTTGTATCATCATGTATGCTGCATATACCTGCTTTATGCAGAGGAGAGTTTGTGTGGACTATTCCCCTTTTCTGACATCCAGATCCTGCATACTGGAGCTGTTGCAGTTATTTTGGACACTGAGACACGCTCTGCAGCTGCTTGCCTTTAAGAGCAGCAAAGTGTGCCAGCGGGTTAGAGTACATACTCTGGAATGCCTTACAGTAACTGGAAAATGAATCTACATTGTAATACATTAGAGGGGAAAAAAGGGCAGATTAAAGACACTCATAAATAAAGTCAAGGCAAGCCATTCTGAAGGGTGAGATCATTGTTGTGCACCAGAAAGAGCATGATTGCACAACTTCGCATCATTTCAGCATCGATTGATCAAACTACCAGACTCTTAAAAATTGATATTAAACTAAATTTGTCAAGGAGTAGCCTCTCCTTCCCTCCCACTCTACTCCAAGCTCACTCAAGTGTCAGCATGTGGAATAGGACACTGTACGCCCTCTTTCCTCACGCCATAGTTGCCTTGATCTTGCCGTCCGACCCCAGCAGGCAGATCCTGTACGCATCCCCGCAGTGATCATCGTATCATTGTTAAGAGCACTTTCAAGAGTGCTTCTGCAGCTTCTGCCATAGTGGCTCTTCGACGGTCACCCACTGATTTCAAGCCCTCTAGTGGGCTGTTCATGACTTAAGAGCAGGTGTCTCCATGTAGAGCACTCCTCTGAAGTATGGAGGCACTGCACTGTAAAATTACTGCAGGGAATGTTGCATATGAATGGGTTGAAGGGAAATTTATTTGACTCTGCTTGCATTTTATCACATTTCTGACTGCCATAATGACAGAGCTGCCACTGCTCTGGAGAGCTATATGGTGCTGGGGAGCAGAGGTTCTTCCAGTGTATTTGAATTATTTTTTGCTGACCACTAGCAGAATGCAGTAAAACTACCCTGCTATCAAACGTACTCGCAGGTAGGTTAATCTCAGTGGAGATGTGTTTCTCTCCAAATCATTAAAGGGAAATGTTATAGTGGTGCAGCAGTTAAGGCTGTTTAACATCTCCATTTTAACCTCTTTTTTCAGGGATTTCTAATTTGGCCATAAACATTCCTGCAGCCTTGGAACTTGGCCTATGAGACCACAATCCAGAATTGATTCTTAAAAGTGCACAGGAGAAAAAACCCCACCATGGCTATGTTTTAAATGTACATTAACACCTAGCTTTGCTGCAGAGCATATTGGATAATCTGCAAAAGCATTGCTGCGTATTTAAAAAGGAGAGATTTAAAGCAATAACATGTACATTCTCAGCTGAAATACTTCTACTTCATCCATGGATTGGGATCATTATACTTTAAATTGATGTTTTCTCTCTTTTCTTTGCTGCCAAAGTGATCTTCTTTTTAAATTGTATATTTACTTTTATGTATCCTTTTTGCATAATATATGAATCTCATATGCACATTGTATACAAGCGTTTGCATTTACTTATACATCTAGGATACTTAAATGGCCAACCTGACTACTGTCTGAGGATAGCTCTGTTCAGCACACTGCATTGCTGGGTTGAGATACATGAGCTAGCTAAGATACTGGAAGCAGAATATGTGGAGCTCCATGTGAGCTAATCTACCTGCCTAAGCATGGATGGCACAGGTCCCTTTTAACTGTACTGTACTGCATTGTGCAAAACTACTTAGGTTGCTTCAGGATCATTATCAAAGCTCTATGTTTAAGGATGAGACATAAGATACAGATGCACTAAAGGCTAAATCCAACAGAAGGCCTTTGTGCCTAAAATTTCAGTAGTTTCATTTTCATTCAGTTGTTTCATGTTCTTTTCTCTTCGGTGCCCAATCAAAGAATATTTGCTGCGTATGCAGCTGGAGATGGACACCGTTCCTTTGGGTTTAAATGTATGGGGGGAGCTGCCCCAAAGAGAAGGGAACTGGCATCAGAGGCGGCCGTGTCAGGAACAGAAGCACAATCTGAGGATTTGGTCCTGCACTATGGGCACGTCTACATGTGCACACTTACTGTGTGGTAATTTAGGTTACTGTGCAATAACTGAAAATCACTGCACAGTACAGATGCATGTCTACCTGTGCATGCCTGCACAGCTCAGTAACTATGGTGACTTATTCTAACTTGGGCGTAAATTTACACCCCAGTAGTTACTGCATAGTAACTCATGTGTAGACATGTTACTGTGCAGTAATACTGTGTGTGTGGACTGACTTGGGACTAACTTTACTCCCAAGTCAGTCCACGCATGGTGTTGCTGCACTGTAATGCCGGCGTGTATAGATGCCAGCTTAAAAACTGCTTACAGCGCAGTAAATGCACATGTAGACATGCCTAGTGATGACTCTTCAAATAGTATTCAGAGGGGGCTGCTATACCTTCCTGTACTGGCATATAGAGATGTAAATAGCCTGAAGAACACAAATAGAGCGATTGTAGCAACAGCATGAATTGTCCACACTGCTTTGATAATTGACTTCTACCCTACTCTGATTTTCTTCTTCGAGTCCATTGTGTAGAGAGTACTATTGCAAACCAGGGGTGTGAACCCACATTGATTGCAGGGAAACATTTTAGACTGCAAACAGTTTCCACTAGGAACTAATTGCTCAGTTATGTATTCACTTATTTATATCTGTAGAGCATCTATCTTGACACCAGTGCAATTAAGATAAACAGATTGTTTAACTTAAGTACCTTACAGCCCATGTTTTACCTTATCTGATAAATGATGACTGGCTGTGATGATTTGAGAAGAAGGAAATTGGAGTGATGTATACAAAATAAACAAAAACCTGGTTTGCCTCTAAAAAAATACAGTTGTGTGGAACCTGCTCCCCTCAAGAACAAGAAATGCATAATTAAAATAATAACACTATTTATACAGTAATAAAGATGATAATACCTAGTTTGTAGAGGGTGCTTTTCATTAGCAGATCGCAGCATGCTTCATAAAGACAGTCAATACGAGTAAGAAGAAATGAAAAGTCCAGCACTGCAACATCAATTTTTGTGTAGCCTAGGCTCGGAAATGTTTATTACTTCTTTCATGGCAAAGTGCTTTGCCTTTGTAGGCTTGTATCACCTTTTTAATTGCACCTTTTGCAGTACAGGGTGGTGGCTTCTCAGTCAGCAGGAGCTGCACGGTGATCTAACCTGCAAAGTTTACGTGCACAATAATGCTCTCTGTATTCCTTTCCTTTTTTGCCTAACACATCTGAGCATTGTATCTTCTCCATTTCATTGGTATTTAGGTGCTTGACATCTTTTAGCCCTCAAGAATGCTCCAGGCTGTAAAGACACCTGGCTGAAACTGCTGTTCTAGAGTAATAGGCAGCGTGCAATGCTGGCTGTTCCTCGGGTGAAGGAAAGCAGGGAGTGACTACTACCTTTTCCTCTTAAAAAATTAGCACCTCACAGTAAGCAGTAAAGTCCCCTTATTTTCCTCTGTTAGGAAGCAAATAATGGAAAAGCTCTTTTCTCTTTGAGATTGGATGCCTCTGCAAGTCACTGGCTCTCTTTTCATCATTCTGTTTCGAATGCCCTGCAATTAACAACCTGAATCAGATGACTACAGATTTATAGCTAGGTGTATGCATGCATTCGCTCCTAAATTATGCCCTTATCTGTCATTCCTTCCCTGAAAGAGCTGATATCTACATCAGTGTGTATGCATGGCCAATTAGGCACGTTCCTGATCACATGCGCATGCAAATGGGCAATTTGTACAAGCACTTTGGATATCTCTTCATATCCATTAGACAAACGTAAAGCTGCATATGTCTAGCTGGAAAAGATAGTGCTGGGAAATGTGACTTAGGTTGCGCTAGCTTACATGAATAACAGTATATTTGTGTAGGGAATGGCTCCAAAGGATAATTTAAAGAGAGGACCTTCTGATACTGACCCTAAAAATTCCCAGGATCACTGTTTGTCCTTGGTTAAGGCCCCAAGGCTGTATCAGCGAAGATGTGACTGTGCTATAGGTCCGTGCAGAGAAGACCTAATTATATGTTGGTATTTATACATATTTGGTCTGGTTACAGCCGGCATCATGGTGCAGTTTTGTGGAGCCGTGATGTGTTCCAGATGTTCAAAAAATTCAGAAGAAGTGTGACGTAAAATGTGGCATTTATCCATGGTATTTATACACTCTATACCGTATGTTTGTGGTACGGAAGTGTGTTGCATTCATTGGTCTTTCACTGTACTATATCCATTGATTAGACTTCAGTGTAATTACCAGAAAGAAAGGGCAACTTTTTAAATACCTGTTTATATGTTAAGACTTTACACTTCGCTGCCATGTAACTGTCAGAAACAAAATTGAGAATTGTTACAAGTGAGTTTTGGTTGTACAGTGCATTATATAGTAAGACCATCATCAGGTATCTTTATTTAACAAGATGCTGTTTTATTACAGAGTGGGCTTCTGCTTACAGTTAGGAAAAATGCCCCTCTGCTGTCTGGAATAAGTCTATGCCCAGATGGGAATCCCACTGGGTGCAGAAAGCAGAGTGCACTTTCAGTATCTTCTGATTTGGAAAAGTGTCCAGCTTAACTGGAAATACGTTATTGTCTAGCAATGAGAGCAGTAGAAATGGAGTGTTGTTGCAACTATGATAGTTTAGGAAATATGAGAGAAATGGCGGGTTTGGGTGATACCCTTTTTTGGACCAACTGGGAAAATTGTTAGATAAGCTTTTGGGGACAAAGCGCCTTCCCCAGGTCACCAAAACCCCTTGCTAGTAATGAGTGGTACCTTTGTTGATGACATTCAAAAGTGTCTATATGAAGTCTCGTTTAGTGGTGTTAGTTTGAATTTCACAAATGAAAGCTATGTCTGTTGCCATCCAATAATTGTACAGCACTAACATTTAAAAAAGGCGGGGAGATAAGGAAAGAAGGCCGCACTTGTGATCACATTTGTTTTCTCCATGCTTCCCTTGTACTCGTCCCTAAAGCACGCCTATAACTTCCAACAAGCAACTTTTATGGAATGAAAAGAGCAATGTCACTTTGAGACAGATCCATGGGGTTTAGACCAACTTTCCATCTCCTCAGTTAATTACTAACATAATCTCTAGATAATCTCTTCTCAAGTCTATGAAGACTGGCTGCCTTTGAATTCAGAGGACACTTGGTCTTTTTGGATCCTAGCCATAGATTAAACTCCTTCTGACTGGAGATAGGTGCACTCTCCTGCTGTTGATTGAAACATGCTGTTAAACGCTTTTAAGTTGGGTAACCCCGCCAGAAATTCAGACAAATTCTGGCCTTTTTGTGTCCTTTCAACCCGAAGGTCCTAAATCATGGCACAGCTCATCTAACTGCAGGCAGTCAATCTCAGGCCAGCTTCTCACTGCATGAGAAATTCTTTCCGTGGTGCCGAGTACACTTTCCCACCCAGTGAATACAGGTGAAAAACGAATAAATCCAAATCTCCAATAATGCATTATGATAGGTTTATTATAGATCCCCAAAGAAATGTATCTCATAGTCTTCAGGATATTTACTTCGGTGTTCTCAGAATGACAGAGCTCTGTACATCTGTCACTGCAAAACCAAAGGGGCCAATCTATAAAATAATATTAATTTGCACATCTGTTGCTTCCTCTGCCATCATCTTAGTGCACGTTGTATGCAATCTATACCACTCAAAACCCCACTGAGGTGTTATCCTTATTTTTACAGACAGGGAAACTGGTGGCCAGAAAATTTGACTTAAGGTTACAAGGGGAGTCTTTGCTCAGATTGGACTGAACAAAATCTTTTTTAATCCTTTTTTTTTTTGGCAAAATAGAATAATTATTTATTTTGATGACAAAAATTCCATTTTTCATGGAAATGTTGTATTAGAGAAAGAGTGAAACCTCAAAACCCAGCATATTTTTTTGTTTGCTAAAGTTTTTTTAAGTTTATGGCAATAATTTGAGGCAAAAAAAATGCCTGACCACTCTAAATGAAATCTTAGTCTAGTGTGTTAGACACAAGAGTATCCTTTGTTACTTAAAAAAACACAAATACTTTTGTTTGAGGGTTAAATTATCATACCTTGAGTCTAATTTAGTTGCACTTGATTCCACAAGAGTCCTGTTCATCCTTGGACCTACTTGCAATATGAGATACTACTTAGTTTAAGTAATGGTATAAGGCCCTGGACCTTAATTATCGGTACATGATAGTATTTGAATGAAATAAGACACTCCTCTTCCCCTAGTTTTGGTGTACTCACATGCTCATTGCAAACTTAACCCAGTTCCTTTTTTTTTTCGGTTCTGAATAATTCTAATAGTCTATTACATTTCTACCCATTCACCCCAATTCTGACCATCTCATGATTTGGGTAAAAACTCAACATTTTGCATGTTTTCTCACACAAGAATGGAAGGGACCATTCATGACGTCTTGCCCAGTTCTGTACTGAGCCCAATCCTTGTAGTTGAGTGAAGCCCCTCTTCCAAAAAGGCAGGGGTCTCTAAAGATCATGGCCCTTCATTTCCATAACTAATTGGCGATATTGGCCTCTCTCCTTTTAAGAGGAACAGGTAACACTTCATAATAGGGACTGATTTGGAGGGCGGTACTCTGACTTCTTTATTTGCGTTTGCATCCGGAAGCAAGTAGAGACTTTTTGCTTCTTGTACATCGAATAAAGCCCTATGGCTTGTGCTAGATCGGGGTGGCCAACCTGCAGGACAAGTGCCACAGGCCACCTCTGTGTGTGGCAGACGAGGGAGGGAGCAGAAAGCAGAGCAGCATATTGGGAAGGGGATCAGCGTGGCACATAGGAATGATACAAGTCCAGTTTGTAGCATACCTGTCAAAAAAGGTGTGATGGTAGATCATCCATCCCGCTATATCATGCAGGAAATGGAAATGTCAGTTGTGACCCTTTGCTCCTAGTAAGACATCTCTCATGTTTTTGGGCTGCTTGAAAAATACTGAGACGTGTCACAGCATAAATCCATATTGTCTCACTGCTGGAGAATGAAAATACTATATTTTTCATACATTTAGGAATTTACGAGACAGCAAGAGAATCGAATGTTCAATATATTCATTCCTGTAGGGCATCGTTTTAAATTAAATTTTGCATTTGAATGGGCCGTGGACTTTCTGTCAGAGGATTTTCACATTATAAAAACACACAAGGAAAAATACCTGGGTGGTTGTGTTTTTTATTTTTTTTTAACTCATGTCCTCAGCAGTACAACTGTCATTTAATTTGCTGATATTTATTTACAAACCAAACCTTCTCTGTATGTGCATATAATTCAATAAAAGTTGCTAGGTTTCAGTGTAAGGCTTGCTCGTTGTTCTGTCAGATATCCATACGGTAATTTCTTATAAGCGTAGAGGAGGACATCATTCAGTCTCCCGGAGGAGACACCGCAGCATTTTCTATTGTCCTTGAAATTTCCTAGCTTTTGAGTAATGCAATTTCTTTTTTTCTACCTACAGACATCCCAGATCCTGGTAACAAGTTTTGATCAGGTTTTCTCTGTACTTCATGGAGTCTTTTGAAAACTCACCATTAGGGTAAACGTCTCTTTCATCTTCATGTAGCCTTCCCCTCCTCTTTTTCATTGAATGCATTTGAAAACAGTAAGGAGGACAGCAGCAATGCAAACACGATTTGCTTGTTTAGTTTGAAATTGCAGATCACCTTTTTAATTCTTCTTGCAGTAGAAACAAGAAAAGAGAAAGACCTTTTCTTTTTTAATCCTAAAACATAAAAATCCATGAGACCTACTTGGAAAATAAAAAGCAAACAGTTCTTTGGCTCTCTGCTGTGTGTGTTTTCACAAATGCCGGGCTTGTACTTTTGAATTAGTGCATGTTAAATAGAACTACGCATTTGGATTTGTTGGCACAGAAGCATCTTGGTACACATAATTTACCTTGTCATTTCTGGCATGTGCGAAGGGTGCTTGTCTTCTCCAATGCCTTTCATCCCAAAGAAAACAGATATTTTTAGAAAACTGAGCTGTATGGGTAACTGTAACCCCCTGGTGAGTGTGTGATCAAGATCCTTTCTGCACCCAAACTACTGATTTAGATCTGGTTTGAAGAACTCTAAAAGAAATCGAGAGAGAAAAGTGGGTAAGCAATACAATTTTGTGAGGGAGATTCACTTAATATAGTCTTGGTGAATAGTCTCAGCCATGGCCTGAGACACGGGGGCTTCACATTCCTGCTTGAGTCACTCTGGGCAAGGCCTTGAATCTGACTTCCAGAGCCAACGGCCAGCCCAGGAAGCTGCAGAAAGAGCCCATACTACTGTGGATATATTGGAAAGGTTTTGTTTTCCAACAGGGGAGGACACCTTTAAAGTTATCTTGAAATTGCATTGTCCTTCTCTGGTCTGGTCTGGTCTGCACATTAGCCTGATGCTGGTCCACCTAGAGTGTCTTGGCTCTTTTGGGTGCTCTAGCACGTAAGTTGAAGCTCTTCATGCTTCTAAAACCTGAGTTCAATGCCCCTATAGCTACTAAGATGATGCCATCCCCATAGGGTTCCTATATAACAAATATAGAGGCACATACATATAGGTAGTCTTCCCTGTGGAATGCATTCAAGGTTAAATGGAGTAAAATGGAGAGAGCTTAGAGGCAGCAGAATGGGAATTTGCAAATGGACTATGTTTCACTTTTGCTTCCATGTCAGGATTCATGCATTTGAACCAATCCATCTCTTGGATTGTCCATGTGCTTGCTGATAGCCTGAAGTGAAGTGCAGGGTTTTGCACTTTTAAATGGAGAATGTCCCCTCTCCTTATGCCTCTCTCTGCCTCTAAAAAAGGCAACAGAAGTTGAGCAGACTAAAAGACTGCATCAGAGAAAGAGCTTTTAACTTAGAGGTCAAAGCTTTTTGTAGACCTACCTTCCTAAGTCAAAGCAAGATCATAATCCCAGAAAATGTTATAGCAAGATGTTGCTTTGTTCCTAGTTATTGGGCACATCTACACATTGCCGTATGGCAACATTGCTATGGCGCCATGCTTTAGTACTTCCAGAAGGACATGGTACGGGCAATTACCACACTGTGTGGGCAGTGCACGCTTAGATTTCCCTGCTACTTCACCATAGTGGCACGCTATCACTGGGTAAGCACCACTAAGGTGACGTAGCTACCGATCATGTGTAGACTCACGTGATCGCTACATCACTGTAGGGCGACGTGTAGACGTGCCCACTATGTTCATGTTTCTGAAAATGGGAATGCTGCCTACCTTCATGAGGATGGTTTTAGAAACACTATCATTCTTACATATCCCTTTATGAATTCAGTTTATTTTGTTGAAGGTAATACTGCCATTTCTTCTGTGTGGTTGAAAACAAGATCCATGGTTACAGCAGCACACAAATGTTTGTGTGCTATAAAGTAATGAATGACCTTAGCAATTAGTGAAGCATTTACTAGTGATTAGTGAAAGACCATTTTCAGGAACATTTTCCCTGAGCCCAATCTCCAGTCTTGTAAATCAACATAGCCCCATTGAAACCAGCTGAGATTCACTGATATCAGCTGTGCAATACTCAAGTCTCATAAATTCTCTAATTATCAGGGTGTCTAATTTTTGTTGCTAAAATAGTGAAATACGGTTAAAAATCATGAACAAGCCACTCCCAAACATTCCAAAAAAGTGCCGAGAAGTCCTGAGCCACATTAAAAAGGGCTTTTTTTTATAGAATGCAGTTTACTGGTTGTATAATTGCTTAAGGTAGAAAGCAGTTCATTGCAGTGGTATTGTTCAGATTTCTGTAATTAAGGTTCTATCAGGAATTCAGGAACATGTTATCCAGTTCTGAAGCTGTTCTCTGATTTGTAGTATTAGTGCCATAGGAAGCAAATTTTTAGCCAGGTTTTTGGGGGAATATCATTTTTGTTAATGATCACATAGGAGAAACCGAAGAAAGCTATTTTAAGAGGCGCAGGGGTGTCAGGTGTTTGATATTCCTCTAATAATTAAAACCTAATGTGTAGGTGATGCCTTAACATATTCAGCTAGCAGAAATGCAAATATTAGACTGGCTTACTCTGTTCCACTTTCACCATATATTAATTGCTGTCGGTATGCAAAGGTATGCAATTAAAAGAGCAAATGAGTATTTCTAATTAGGATGGAATGGTAGCACATTTCATCAAAGTAGGACACCTTGTGCTGTGTATATATTTTTGCCAATTAGTTAACAAGGATTTCTTCTGTGCATGACGGAGCCCTGTATACTTGGAAAAAAGTGCACTTGAATTCCAACATTCAGAACTAATGTTTACCAAGTAACACAGGAATGGACTTCCCATGCTGTTTGCACCTGGGGAAAAAGATAATTCATCGAGAAAATCTGCATATGGAAGTTTGTCATTGTCTATATTATTTGTACTGTACTGATGTCTATTGAAGCCCCAGGCAAGAAAAGGAGACTCCACTGCTGTAGGCTACCTACAGATAAATGAAGAAAGATGGTCCCTGCCTTGGAGATCCCGTACTCTAAATAGACAAGACAGACAAAATGTGGAAGGGGAAACAGGATTGCCCCAACTCACACAGCCGGCCCATGGCACATCCTGTTGGTTGAGAACTCATGGCTTCTGACACCTACCTATCTCATCAGTTAATCCCTTCTGATTGAAGTGCTTTGCCCGAAGCCATCAGGCCTAGACCAAACTTTGGGATCAAGGGGTGCTGGGCTAGGTTCATTTTTAACTTACATTTCCTTTGACTTTCTTCCTATCAACAACAACAAAAAAATCATTTCTTAGTTAAATTCTTGCATGTGGATACAGGCAGTGCTCAGGATTCAAGGTATAACTCAGACAATTGACTGAGTTAATTTTCACCACGATGGGTGAAACGGAACAGTCCAGAGTTTAAGAATAAAACATTGTCATTCCTAATGTATAGGATGACTTCCTACCCTGAGTCCTGACCACTCTGAAGGCATCCTTGCAATAACTTCCTGAAATATTCCCAGTGCCTCTCTCTTGGTGAAAGGTAACTTTGCTTTTCTTATCTTCATAGATTCATAGATGTTAGGGTCAGAAGGGACCTCCGTAGATCATGGAGTATGATCCCTTGCATAGGCAGGAAAATGTGCTGGGTTCAGATGACCCCAGCCAGGTGCTC
>NW_017728997.1:12799973-12838112 GCF_001723915.1 Gavialis gangeticus | reverse complement strand
ATATGAGCCTTAATAATCTTTTCAAAGACTTTGCCAAGGATGGAGGTGAGACTGACTGACCTGTAGTTGCCTGGATCCTCCTTCCTCCCCTTCTTGAAAATAGGGACCACACTGGCCCTTTTCCAGTCCTCCGGGACCTGTCCCATTCGCCACGAGTCCTCAAATATTCTTGTCAGTGGCTGTGCAATGATATCAGCCAGTGCCTTCAGTACCCTCGGATGGAGCTCGTCCGGGCCTGCCGACTTAAAGACATCTAGTCCTTCCAAATGACTCTGCAACATCTCAGGGTCAGCGCTTGGTAGTTTGGCACCCAGCTGTTGTCTCTCTACAATCTCATTGTGAGACTTGTCTTGCCCCTCGTTTAGGAAGACTGAGGCAAAGAACTCATTGAGGAGTTCAGCATTGTCCTCCCTGTCTGTCACCAATTGCTTTTGCCCATTCAGTAGTGGTCCTATTCCACCCTGAGCTTTCCTTTTACTCCCTGTATATCTGAAAAACAGTTTTTTGTTATCCTTAACTTGGGATGCCATCCTCAGCTCCATGGTAGCTTTGGCTTTTCTAACTGCCTCCCTACAACTGCGAGCTGAGGAGGCATACTCCTCTTTAGAAATCTCTCCCTGTTTACACCACTTATATGCCCCCCTTTTTGCCCTGAGGCTGCTCTGGATTTCTCTGGTCAGCCAAGGAAGCCCCTTTCCCCCTTTTCCCCTGGATTGGGATCGTCTCCCTCTGTGCCCGAAGGATCGTTTCCTTAAGGCAAAGCCACCTATCTTCTGGAGGCACTGCCCTTTATCTATAAATAAATTTATGACTACTCATAGTCATTTGTACAAAACTGTGCTTTTGGTTGTTTTCACATATCTCCCCGCCTAGATCTTGCGTGTTTTGAATGGCAAAGATTGTAATTCCTTACATGAGTTCTGGTCAGGCTCTGATAAAGATACTCAAACATAATATGAAATAAACCATGTTATTCTTGGCAAAAGACAATTCATAGAAGCTGGAATTTCCAGTGGAGTCTAAGGAAGTTAGTTGAGTACCCTACTCCATTTTAATGGGCTTAGGCACTTAAGGCTGAGTCTCTTAGTGGAGCCTTAGGGAGTTAAGTCCAGTATCTACCACACAGCTTCATTTCCAATGGTTTTCTTCAAAGGTGCTGATCCTGCTTTAGAATCCACTAGGTCCCATGGCTCTCGAGTTTCTTGAACTAGTCTAAAGAATGATATTTACTCACTTCATGGAATCATTGAGGTTATGTAAATCCTGTTGATTTTTTTACCCTACTCTTCTGAAGTGAGGCATACAGCCCATTTAATTGTGTAATTCAGTTAATTCAATGTTAGCTCTTGCTTGATGAAGCAAATGCTGCACACACATTTTTCACATTCAGTGGCTGTGAAGATGGCACATGTCAAATGAGAATTGGGAATGATTATCTGTGCTATGACCCTCTGATGCTCTTAAGAAATTATGGCACGCTCCCAGTTCTGAGCTTCCTGGATTAATTTAGGATGGCCTGAAAGCCTCCTCAAGTTATGGCAGTATCCTCATGTTGAGCCTAAGACCTCAGAATCTCTGTAGAGCTGCGTGCTGTGGTCACAGCCCCCTACCATGTCCTTCTGATCCCCAGTCTCAGTCCTGCCCACTATGTCAGAGCTTGAAAGGGGGTTCTTGCAAGACAGTGTTATGGCAGTCTTTCCCAATCCCTTCATCTACCGCCAATGACATGTATGGGTGCCGGTATACACCACAGGTTTTAATCCTCATTAAATTAAATAGGTTTATAAAATTTAAACTTGTTTATTCTGGAGTGGCATGTCAGTGTTTGCATGCACTAGGCTTTTGAACTAATTAAACTTTGGAGCATCACGTCATTGTTTGCACGCACTAGGTTTTTGGATGAATTAAGCCCAGGCTCTGGCTGGCACCTCAGGACAGTGGGACAGTCCAGTGCTGCTTCCCCCCACCCACCCGACCCAGGGCCTTCCACCCTGTACCCCATGCCCCGTGTCTGTGCCACAGGGAGCTGGCAAACTATAGAAGGAAAAAAAAAAGGCTGAAGCAATTCAAAAGCAAAAGCAATTTGAAGGAGTGAACTACAAAAAAGTCGCAGCCATTGTCAATGGACAATGAGGCTCACTACATGTCCTTTTGTGCCTTTGTGTTTGCACACAGCGAATCCGTGGATGTGACACTTTAATTCCCGGTGAGCCAAACTAAACTACATCTGAGGAGTTTTACTTTAATGTGCCAGAAAGACTTTTAAAGTGTCCAGAAATCCCACTCGTGCAAACAGTCATGCAGTTGCAGTGCAAGAAAGGGAAACAAATTGGACGTGTACAAAGGCCCTATGACACCATCTTTAATTTGAATGAGGCAGTGCTTGGAAATGATTTGCAGAGAACCACTTTTTTAAAAGTACAATTCAGTTATTTCCACGATAGCACACAAAATAATTCCCTCCCTTAAGGATTCTACTGTGATATTTTTACAAAGTTCAAGGTGTTGATTATTGCACTTGCTAACAGTGCAATCTTTGGGCTAGCAAACTGAAATATCCTAGGATAGTCACTAGAGAAAAAATATTTAGCATCCATCCTACTTGCAAACTATTATTTTGAGAAGCATTTGATTCAGCATACTTTGTATCATATAAACTTCATAGATATTAGGCTTCATATCTTGGGTAAGTATACCCTTCATGATGAATGGTAGATATTTTTGACCTTTGCTTTTGACTTGTTCATATTTGTCACAGAAAAAAACAGTCTTTAGGATGATATATGGTGCCCTATATTTATGGTTTGCAAAGAGTAGATATGCAACCCTATCAAAGTCAGCAATTGCTGATAGAACTGTTCAAACTTTAGTAGAGTTTGAATTTCAGACTAGTCACTCACTTAACTCTATTTGAATATCTCCTAACACAACTTCAATATTTACTTCAAACAGAATAGAGAACATCTGGGATTTATGCTACTGCTCAGAGATTGAAAGGAAAAAATGGAGCTCTGTCTACAAAAGCTTTAACTTTCTGAACAAAGTTAAATGGAGTTTGGCAAATGGTAGAGTGGAAAATTAGAACTAAAATGGCATTCTGAATCCTCTTAGCACTGAAAAAACATGCACTATTGGGGAATTTACCATAGCAGCAATGAGCTTTCCCAGATCTCCCAGTGTATCAAAAAATCAAATAGAAACAAATTGGATATGTAGAGCACATTAGATTCACTGGAGGACTTGTGCGTCTCACTACATGTATACACACATGTACGTGCATATGTATATATAATTTAAATGACTATTTGCTAAGAGTTTTATGATACCCTTGAATGTGTACTTGTGGCACCATAATACCATAATATCTGCATGCCTGAGAAATATTATTGTCACAGTATAAATACAAGTACACATAGGGCGAGACCCTCCTTTTTATTTAAGCAAGCCAAGTCATACCAATTAAGGATGTGATCTAAGATCTTCTACTCCTGTGACAGCTAAGATCTTTTGATGCTCTTTCCCTTAATCTTCCTCTTCCCATGTTCTCCCTCGTGGTTACTTGGTTGCTCTTTGCTAGGTTGAAGAAGCGACCCAAGCTGAGTATAAGAGTGGTAGTCAGAGGGGGAGTCATTCATTTAGGGTGTCAAATTTGAGGACCAGATAAGAGGCAAGATCCAGCATCGTAAACAAGTCAAGTGTCAGATAGGAGCAGGCGTTGCAATCTGGCAATGAGGCAGAGTGAAGCAGGCTGCTTCTGCTTCTCTGGTTGCGTGGCTTCCTGTTTACTGTGAGGCACGGATCAGTGGGAGGCAAAAGAGGATAGCCAAGAAGATGCCGGCACATGGGGCTGCATCATCCTGCTACAGGCCAGTCCTTCTCGGAGGTGAGCCCTCAACACACTGAGTGTGGGTGAGCTACCCCTGCGGTTTTTATACTCTGCTCTGCGGGTATTGCAATCAGGGATGACTAATGCTTTTGGTGCTTTCTGTACTTACGTGTCACAGGTGCAATGGATGGTAGAAGTCGAGTTAAAATGACAAGCCAGGTCCTCAACTGGGTTATATTAATATAACCTGCTGAGGGCAATGTACCTATGCCAATTTGCACGAGCTGATGATCTGACCTGTTGTATCCATTCAAGTAAGTTCTGCAGCTACCAGTGATTTTCCAGTATAACATGCTTCTTAATAGTCCTTGTTTTCAGCTGAATTTTGGTAAGACACAGTATCTCCCAGCTGCTTGATGCTGTGATAATATCCATTCTGTTGATAAGCTGCATTCAGACTGGAGCTTCACGCTCAGTGTATTAAGAGCCTAACATTCCCGAACAACTGTATAGCAGCTCTCCTTTTGTGCTGCTTTTCTTATTCCTTGAATCCAAATTCTTTACCTAGCTCAGAAAAACCATTAGTATTGAGCCATGGCTGAACCACCTAATCCACAGGTGCTAAAACAGCTTTTCCCATGTGGGCTGTCAGGAACAGTAGTGTTTGGATGTAATTTGGGACTGCTGATTGTATGAAATATCTAAATGTCACGGGATATCTCAGCCCTGCAAACCAAACCCTGCAGTCTTTAGGAAAACCCATGTCTACCCTTCAGAGCAGACTAACAGAGTTGAACTATATGTGCAGGGTGGGGGAAGCATGCAGAATAACAGCTCCGGCTCCCTTACAGCTTCTGCACTGTGGACGCGTCTCTGCATCATCCCATATCTCAAAATGGGCTTTCAAGATATAAATCCACCAACAATCTTAGAAGAAAATGTAGATGCATTTTCAAACAAACTCTTCTGCCATGTGGGGTTAAAGTGAACATGTCCATCACAAGGACAAATATTAAAGCAGGAGTAGGCAACCCCCGGCACAGGTGCCAGATCGTGGCACATGAAGACATTTTGCTTGGCACGAGCATCTTGGGGCAGGCAGCAGGGAAGGGGCCAGGGCTGCACTGCCACAACACAAGGATTGGGCCCCTCATGGCTCCCCTGCCATCTGCTCCTGGCTCGCCAACATCTTACAAGTCCAAGTCGTGGGTGTTTTTGGCTCTCTGCCCAAAAATGTCTCCTGCCCCTGTACTAAAGCAGGGGCAGGCAATTATTTTGGGTGGAGGGATGCTTACTGAGTTTTGGCAAGCCATTGAGGGCTGCATGACAGGCAGCCAGGGGCTGATAAATATTAATTTTCTACATTTTTTAGGGGTCCCACAGGCCCAATAGAGTGGCCTGGCAGGCCACATCCAGCCCGCGGTCCACATTTTGCCCACGCCTGAACTAAAGTGTAGTTTACGAAATGAAGGGTTTATGATCAACATCTTCCACCCTCAACAAACACTTCCCAGGGGAGATAAAGGTCTGGGTTTTCATGCAAACAATGTTCATTGCATTATACCTCTGCTTCAACTTAAAATTTCTGTGAAGCAGTAATTCACTCTGCCTTACATCTAGCAGCATTTCTGTCTGCGTGTGTGCATGTAATATATAGAGATGCTTTTATTCATATTGGTAGAACATCAAAGGTCTGCACTTTAAGGGGTGAGAAATGTAATGCAGTTGAGTATATTCTGACTATATCCCTAGATCCTCTAAGCCTATTCGTCTCTTCTCTGCCGCCTTTCTCACAAGTCTGGCACATTCTCTTTTTGGGTACCTTTCTTTATAAGCAGAGGAGGTTGACATATTTTTTTCTGAATGAAGAGTGGTTGAGATAAACTAGCTTTGGGTGTTTTACAACCCTAATTTCAGTGTAATGCAATTAAAGGTTGTCTCCATGTCTAGCTTAGAGTTATTTATTTCCAGGGTTTTTTTTTCCTTGTTTGCTGGTATGTTTATACATCATCCTACAGAAAGCAAAACCAATAAATATGTTTAATACATATTTTGTTTAAAAGTGTCATAATTGCATGACTGTTCTCTGTTGATAGCATAAATCCATGGGAGAATATACACGAAAACAAATGCTACGGCGCGAATCGTTCCAAATATTCAACCCTCATGACCAGATCCTTCACTGTTTCCGTTTATCAATCAACATGTCAGCATGCCTGGATGCATCAAATGTAAATTATCATCTGAGATGCCTTTAACGCCTTAAAATATCATCTATTCACGAAGCTCATTCAAGTTCACCCTTTAATGTTTTCCCCAAACTGCTTACTGTCTATCAAATGTGGAGAAGGTCAGAGGTTAATGGTGTTTAATTGGACTTCATTATGTCATAATATAGCACCTTGAGTCCCTAATTATGCCCAAGTATTGAAGAGCAATGTCATAACATTAGAATATAATGAAGTAGAAGTCATGCATTGGCATGCACTTTAGCACTTCATGGCTTGTTATGGTTCTCTAGTTGTCTCTAGTGAGGTATAAAGTGTGATGCATATTAATAGAGTCAAGTTTCAGTTTTGAGAAGTCTTAAAACACTTCTTTTTTTTAATGTGATAAATGGCTTTTGATTGATTGGATTTTATTGTAAGGAAAGGTTGTTGCTGTCTAACTTTTATCTTAGTGGATTGTAACATGCAGTTCTCTGTCTGTTCTACATAACATCAGAATGGTATTATCCTTTCATTTGGGGTAGTGAAAGTCAAAGCTGAAAAAAATCTTTTGATCATGCATCACTTTTGAATTTTATGGCCTGCATTTTCCACAAGATGGTTTTCAGCACTGTTTGAAAGTACACAAAGAATTAAGATATTGCATTTGCTAATAAAGCCATTCTATTCAGAGATGTAATTGGGTTTATTTTATTTTCAGTTTTCATTCAGACGGTAGGAGGCCATGCATATAAAAAAATAGTAACAGTATTTCTTACGTCAAAAAGATATGCACAAATCCTTTTGTTTAACCCCATGTGCATATGAGATAGCAATGAGGTTTTCAGGAAGTCATACAATACAAAATAAATACATTTTAAAAGACATTACATTCCAGTGAAAATTTAATTTAATTGCAATTCAGAATTAATAAAGTAAAACAGCCTTTCCCAATAGTAGCATTACAATACATTTTCAAAGATATATGCAATGTGTTATTTTTATATTTGGCTGATATAATAAGTAGCATGTTTTCTAGTTAAACTCTGCATTTCATTGGTCCTTTCAGAAGTCTCTTTGCATTGTATATGGTAGGTCCTCTAAATAAAGGGAAAAAGATTAGTGTTCCAGCAGAGAAATAATTTATTTTCCACTTGCTGCCATCATTTGTTACTGTCATTATTAAATTTGTGAGAATATCTTGAGAATGACCATCGTACAGAAAACTATTTGTGCCTCCTCAAACTTCCACGAATTTGTACCATCATCATTATTTATTAGCTTTTTTCCCCATCATTTTTCTTTGACTGAAACCTTCCAATGGGAGGAATAATTATAGAGACCAAAAGTAGCAATACATAAGAGCAGTCACAAACCATAACTTGTGAACAGTAATTGTGATGAGCAGCTTGCACCTGTTTATGGGGCTGCATGAATCACTGATACATCTGTACTTTGAGCAGAGAAATGGGGAAAAAATCATTTTGGCCCAATCTGAAATGAAATTAATTCAGAATTTTCAAGAAAACACACAACCAGTTTACAAAATTATTAATTTTGGGTTATTCAGAGGTTTCTTCTGAACTTTTTCTTTAGTTTTAGAACATCAAAATCATTATTTTGAAATGGGGTATGAAAGTGATTCCATTTTGAAAATGTTGAAGCAAAACATTGTTTCTTTTCCATATTGTTTTTTCTCAAAGTACCTAAAGTTCGGAAATTTTGGACAAAGTAAACCAAGCAAACCTATCCACTTTCTGTGGATGAACTGATCCTAAGGCTGTTAAAGTGTTCAACCAAGTTGTTGGGTATTTAATTAAATGAAATTTTCTGTGGAAAATCCTCAAAAAAATCTGAGTTTTTTTTCATTGGAAGGGACGTATATTTTTGGTAACTTTTAGTTGATTTCTAAATGAAAATCAATTCCCCCTACAATGCATTTTTCTGCATACTTCCTGCCAGCAAAGAAAAGTCCCAACCAGCTTTGCTTCCCTCTCGGACATCGGACGTGGATTTCTGTAGGTCCTGCCTGGGCCCCAAGAGTTCGGTGAAGTTTAATGATGTGAGTTCACCCCACACAAGAAACCATTTTCATCTGATCACTTGTTAAAAATGAAAGAATACGAACAACGGGACAGCTCAAACTAAGTTAGGATTCATTGATTCTAACGTGGCTCCCATCTAAAACGTGGCCGCTTCTCTTTACACCCCAAATGGAGCTCATTTCAAACGTGTCATGAGTAAAATGGTTTTAAGATGGTAAAAACACAGCTTCCTCTTCAGGCCAGTGCTCATACTTTCGCCTGGACTTTCATTTACTACAAAAGGAGCTTAGGGCTTTCTCAGAAAACCGAGTTATATACTTTGGTACATGCCATGGTTTGAATCCAGTAATGGAGTTCAACAGCCTCAAAAGGATATAAACATCAATATCCTCCTCTGCAAGAAATAATCAGTTCCATTTCTATAGCTTTTGGGATAAACTGTGGCTGCCTCCTTGCTACAGGATTTACAATATTTAGACTTGTATTTTATATTCCGTCTTTCTGTTTCGCTCTGCCTCATCCTCTGTGTTTATATAGTATATCCATAAGCTGAGCGTAATGCTGGGAATTGATTCAAGCAATCAGCTGGAGAATGTGGAGGGCATTCCTGCCTTAGAAATAATCTGTGTGTTTTCATCCAAGCTGTTTCATCAATTAAAACAAAGCCAGGAACCCCTGCTTTTCATATTCTCAGTTTATAAGGCCCATAGAAGGGATTTGCTGGGAATAGGTGACCGTCTTGAGGGAGCCATTAGATTTAGGCCCAATGAAGAGCTTTTATCAGTCAAGTCATTATACTGCAGGCAAAGCCAAAATACTCTGGGAACAACTTCACAATTTACCGCTGCTTGTGAGGTGAACAATGGAGCACATGAGGCACAACTATTTCTTTTATGCCCATGGGTTGGGTCTGGCTATAAAGGCAATGCTACTACCTAGTGATCACAGGGGCTGCTTCCAGCCAGAACCACCTGGACACTATCCAACTTGATGAAAGTGGAATGAGGTAAACCGATATCCAGGATTTGAAGGATGGGGGAGCTCGGGGGGACTGAGCCCACCCCTGCCCATAAGAGACAAGAGCCCCCCTCTAAGATTTGAGAATCATAACCGGGGGGGGGTCTCTGATTTTATTATAGCATCTTGATGGGCAGCCCAGTTTTTTCTGCAGACCCCCCAAGAGTCAAAGTGTAATTTGAACGCTGGCTCTATCGAGCTCAAGAGAGCGGAGCTAGGCACTAGGCAGCCCTATAAGGCAGCATAAGCAGCTATAGGTTCAGTGGTTCATTACAGTGCCATCCCAGTGGGGCAAGGCTGCTCTACCTTGCCCAGGAGAGCCCTGGAGCCCTACAGTCCCAAGTGGAGAGGTGAGAAGACTTACTAAATCAGATATGCTTGGAGTCTTTTTTCATTCTTTAATAGTAGTTGGTGGGAGATGGTCCAGGGGGGCTGCTGATACCTCTGACCATTAGCTACAGGCATTTGAAATCTCTCCTTTGAACACATGAGATGATCAAGCCCTGCATTATTAAAACAATATGCACATTGCACAAGTCAGACAGGTGGTGTTTCACAAGTAGCTCCTCTGTATCACTGGATAGCATCATCCCTCTATTCCTCCTGCCCCGTTGCTTCCCATTGTTCGGTACAACCATTAGTGGCACCGCCTTTTAAATTGGGTCGTAAGCTTTTCAGGGCAGGAATGCTGTTTTCCTCTACGTCCCTACAGCAATCAACACAATAGGGCCTTGATGCTGATTGGGCCTTCAGGGCACTGTTGTGATACAGCTACTAATTACCATTATATCGTCAGATCGCTTGTTTCAGATATGACAATAGGCATATACGGTGCATAAAGAACATCCCGGCTCCTATGTATTTCTAGACTATTAAAAAAAAATGATTTCCTCGAGCATAACACATTACCACTCTTCTTAAATTGTGAAATGCAATACAAATAACCAGTGGCAGCAAGGGATATATTCATTGTACGTTCAGGTAGGGTTCATCTAATGGAGTTCTATCACATTTTTAGCTGATAGATTTATGACAGTTCAATCAGTAGTACAAGACTCTCTAGTGTATGGTTTATACCCACAGGGACCATACACATTTCAGGAAATGCAATGAGCATCCCAGGCAAACCTCACTATTCAGGACAACAGTGTCTTCACCCCAGATATCAGTGGCAACATCTAATTATAAAGAAGAAAATGTCAGTGCTTTCCTTTTATTACTAGCACTGTGGCTGCATTAAATCTAACTTTATTTGACAGTGACTACTCAAAATTATCTCCTACAGAAATGTGCTATCAGACAGCGAGAAAAATATATCTTTGTCAAAACAGCAAGCAGAAGCTGATGTTAAGCAATTTCACAAATATAGTACCTTCAGGGCCATGTAGCATATTTCATTCTACATTTACTGATATAACAATTAGCCTTTATAGTGTCACAATAAAACCAGATTATGGATGCAAATATGGCTATTTCTTTTCTTTAGTGTGATTGTGTGAGATCACAGCCAGATACGACTACTTGGAGTGATGAGTTAAATATTTTTTACTCTTTTCTTAAGGGGAAAAAAATGAAAATTGACAGCAGAATGCTTAACTGCTCAGATTCATATGTTCACATTATGTATATATGAAATGTAATTCAAGTGGCTGCAAACATTGACTAATCTGAGAATTCAAGCTTATTGGAGCTTTCTTTAGAAAAGCTTAGATTAGCTCAACTTGATGAGTTCTTCTGAGTTGCCTGTTACAGTGGTAAAACGTACAGTATGATTGAATTTATACCAAATCAGGCTCCTATTCTCTAAAATTGTCTAGAGAAGAATCCCAGTTCAATTCTTCCATACACAGGTGGTGGATTTGCTTTTTTTTATTACTTCAGGTGTTATGGTTGATTGTTTAACTCTGGAGGATGGCACCTAGAGTCTAACTTCTTTCCAAAGTGCATAAGCTTTCACAGGCAAGAGCCTACTTCATCAGATACAGTGACTGAATCATGAAAGTGTATGCATTCCTGAATATGTTAGTTTATAAGGCATGAGTCAGACAACTGGTTTTATTAAGACAGAGTGCACAGAAGATAACGGCACAAAAAGAAAGCAAAGGCAGATAATTTGGTTCAGGATCAAAATATCTGGAAATCAGTGCACCTTATAAACCCCACTGCTTGTCCCTGGCCACCACCTAAAAATACACACTGCAATGTACTGAAATGTTTGCTGACTTTTCTGACAAACAGAAATGTTTGCTGACTTTTTAAGGACTGGGCATACACTTAAAGATCCCCTATAACAAGCATGGGAATTAATTAAGAAAACAGCCACTGAAGTCCCCTGGGAAGGGAATTGCAAGTGTCTGCTTGCCTGCCTGCCTGCTGCTTCAGCTGTTTCTATCTGGGCCTGTCATTGTTAACCGCTGCTGACCTAACCCTGATAGACAGACCTACAGGCTGCCATGAAATTGGAGTTGCTGTGATCCTCCACGGCTTTCGCAGGAGCTGACTCTGTGGTGCTTTCATTCAAAGCAGATGATTATCACAGAAAGGCAGCCATCCCATTCAGATTATTTACAAGCCTGCACAATTTTCACATTGTATTAACAAGGCAGAGGCTTGTGTAGCTATCTTCCCCCACCCCTCCCATCGCAGCTCCTATATCCCGGCAATGCCAGCTGTTCATTTCTGCCCTGCCAGTCCCTTCCTTCAGTAATTTTCTTAGGAGGCTTCCTCCCTCACTGCTGGTTTCTCACAGGCTAGAGACAAAAGTTGCACCTGAACTGGTTTAAGTGATCAGAAACTGGTTTAAACCTGTAACAGAATAGAAGTTCTGTGCACATAAACCAGTTTCAAAATGACTAAAACTGGTTAAGATAAACCTAGATGAATGTAGTATCAGACTTAACTGGTTTAGGTCAAACCGGTTTATGAAACTTCTGTCCCAGACCACGGCCACCAGAAATCTCGGGTTGCAAAGTCTGCACTGTGACTCCTCATCCCTAATTCCTAGGATTGCGATCTTTTCCTGTGCTCCATAACAAGCTAATGAGCAGTCTCATCAGGAGACTGTTCCTGATGATGGCAAGGAAGAGGTGCTGTTGCAAAGGCTTTCAGGTGCTGGTTTGAAGAGTGTCAACTCTGAGCACCTTCCCCACCTGAACATGAACTTAGAGACATTTGCAACCTGGCGAGTGAAGGGGCTTCTCTCCCAAGAGCACAAGTCACCTGAAGTTGGGGCAGAGGAGCTGGGACTATGTCCCCTTTCAGAAATCAGCTGGCAGAAGCAGCTAGGTGGAGAGAGGAGAGAGCATGTGCATCCATATAAAGCATGGTGCAATCTGTATGCTTCTGCTACAAGTCGGGTGTTCTCAGAGGACCTGCTCCAGCCCAGCTAGATGATTCAGAGACCAGCAAATATGCATTTGCATGACAATCCATGCCACTTTCTCTCTCTGCAAAAAAGAGAAACAACTGTGACCAAAAAGAAAGTAAGACCATGATGCAAACTCCAACAGAGTCACTTCGAAGATTTTCATCAAGCAAATGTTTGCATCTGCCTCCCTGTCTCTCCTCCTCTTTCCCCTCTTACCCACGCAGCTAGAAACTGGGCACCACTGTATAATCCGTTGCGCATCAGCACACGGCACTACACGTGGGAGCTCTATAACCTGGGCGATTCGGAGGAGCTGTGCAAACATTACCCAGTAGCTGGAATTAATCTGCCTCTCCTCCTGCTCTGATCCTGTAACTAGTATTTTGCAAGCAGATCCCCACTGCAGGTAGTGGCATTTTGAATGCAGGGAGCAACGTAGTACCTAATGTGGTAATGAAAATTAAAATTGGCCAAATTATCTGGAGCCAATGCCCTTGAACTACCGCTGGGTTCAGAAAATGCTTTCTTACTCTCTGCTCTCCATGGCTATACTTTTTTTCTTGGCCCTGGTGTAACATCACGTCATTTCACTGTGGCAGCGTAAGCGATGGTTTCCTTTTGCTCACATCCATCTGCGACTGGAAGGTTGCTGCGATCCTGGATTTAGTTGTACATCCAGGTCATTTGCAGAGGCCACAGAGGAAGAGGAAGATTTAGGAACCAGCTACACTATGAGATTTGATCAAGTGTGAAAAGGAGATTGGTTGACTTGGGGTTAACGTCTTCTGCATAATAGACTTGTGAAGCCAGCGCTAGACTGCCTTACAATGTGGTTTTGGTATGTACTATCAAAGCTAGGCTTTTGACTTGACTAGCTTGTGCCTTCTACTTGAGAGGATTATGTTAAATTACAGGCTTTCATTGTAAACCCTGCAGTGTAGCAGTTCCTAGGATCCTCCCTCTCTGTAAAGATTACAGGCAGCCCAAATACTGCAAGACTCCCCCATAGATCTTGGGGCGGGAGGGGCAGTCCAGGTACAACATCATCTTAAGGGTTCAAACCCTTCTTGTCCTTCACTTCTACGCATGCAAAAATGACAAAGGCCAAGGTTTCTTTATGAACAGCAAAGCCCAGTTCTGTTGCGGTGTTAAATTATAGCTCCAGGCCCGGCAGCCAGACAGAGTTTTACCAGCAGAAGGAATGCATAATTAGACCTACTGACAGGAGGGCTTCAACCACTGATGGGCATAGGGCAGACTCCTGTTTCATCTCTAGCAGACAGCCAAAGTACAGCTTGCAACTAGCTCTGTGTTACCTGCTTGACGTGTAGGACCAGTTCTCTTAGCTGCTCTTGGCACATTATAGGATTTTATACATGTCTGGAGAGCTTTCATTTTCCTGGAACAGGGACATGTACACACCCAGAAGGGTAACAGAATCGCTCCGAGTAGTCGGTAGTCGGGTAACTCAGAGCTGGTTGCAACCTGTACCTCGATTGTCTGCTAGGGGTATAAACAGAAGTTGCATATGAGTCATTTCTGATGGGCGCAGTCAAAACCTGAGATAAAAGAAGAGCGTTTCTGTGCTTTGCGCACGTCGCCTCTCCGGCAATTAACTTGGAAGTTCCCAGGACACAGCATTGTCCTGGGAAAAAGGGTTAGCTCATTTCCTTTCGTCTGCTTTGTAGGTACTTGAAGTGGAAGACAATGGACTTGAGTCTGTAGGATCCCAGGACAAAAGGCTTTCTCCTGGGGAAAAGGAAATAGGATTCTACCCCCTGTGATTGTTCAGCCTTATTCTTATTGCTAATCTGAAATCTGTAATAATAGAAAGACGTTCCCTGCTGAATTGTAGGTTTTTGGTTTAAAATATAAAAGACATTTGCTAAGTTAAAGTAGCTAGAATAGATGCTGGCACTGGCCTTTTAACAAATACCATGATAAAAAATTACTGCAACTGAAACACGCTGCAGCTTAAGACACAGGGAAGATAAAGCAAACCTTGACACAAAGTAAAACTGCTTTGTAGGAGATCATCATCTTTCTCCCAGATGTGAATGATTTCTATCATGATTTCAATTCACTTATCCCTCATTTTAGGTAAGATAAAAGGTAGTTTCCTCTCCCTAATGACTCGACTTAGAATGATATGTTTCATAACTTGAGGTTTTCTAATTTTTATAATTTAGTTTCTGGAGGTTTGCTAAGAAGATTTACACGTTCTGTATTTATTCTGGGATGATTTGTCATGGCCCATCAACATTTCACTTAAAAAAAACAACAACATTACTTCCTCTAAAATCAAAATTAATAAATATTGGCCCTTTCAAGCAATCTGTGTTTCATAGGGTAGCTTTGTTGGCTGTATAATGTTTCAAGGTTTTCCTAGAGAATAACATCTGTACCCATGTAGGAGCTTTCCAGCTGAGTGATTAGCCACCTCACCTGAGGTTAGATTTCAAGTATAAATAGTGGTAGTCCTGTCTTGTGACTGATTAAAGTAGTTAGGTAAGTCTGAAAGTGTTGTAAATGGGCTATTGATAACGTCCAAACCACAGGACTTATGGGTTTTGCTAGTAGATCTGCCCTTCAGATATACTGAAGCTTTATGAACAGCTTCTTGACCTCCACCAGTTGAGCGCTGACTACAGGTTCCTCCCTCCGTTCCCAGTTGGGAGACTGGAGGATGGGGGAAGAGAAGTATAACTCTTGACTTTGATCTTGACTGAAGGCTTGTGTCTGACTACATTAGTCATGTTTTGTAAACATTTTCCGCCTTGTTTAGTAAGTCCTGCCAAGCGATTAAGATGATACAAACACCAGTGAACAAGGGAATATGCAAATTGGCAAGCGAACCCTTTACGCACAAGGATGTTTCTGAGGTTGTACTTTCAGAATAATATTTCTATTATTATAGTTATATTACTTGTGTTCCTGTAAATACACACGACCCTTACTGCATTGTTAAATGAGAGAATCTTTTTTTTTTTTAAAGGGTCCCTACATCTTTTAGCCTTTCTTATAGGGAAAACTGAAGACATGCTGTAGAGAGGTGCTGGTTTGCTTAAATGCCCAAGATGCAATTTCATTACAATGGAGTAAAGCCACTGGATGAAATCTTAGTTTTCCTGATGTTAGTGGACTTCAGCGGGCCCAGGTTTCACGTGCACTACCAAGTAGATTTTTCTCAAAACTGAAGTTGGTCTACTGAGTAAGGAACACTTTCTAAATTTATGTTAGCAGTGTCTGTCTGTCCTAGGTAGTAGTGACGGTCCCTGTTGCTATCTGCAGCACACTGGCAACCTACGTGCTATGGCCACACTGTTCCTGGACCTGCCATAGAGACCTGACCCAGGGGATGATGAGGAAGTATAAGCAGGCTCTGTCCACCCAGAATGGATATCCCTGGGCTCTGCTGGACAGAGGGACTGCTTCCTGCTTGTCCTTGCAGCAATGCAAGAGGTTGCTGGTGCAATGTAGATGACAGGATTCAGTTCAGTCCTTGTCCCCACTGCACACCTGCACAAGGAAACTTAGATGGCAGCATGTGCTGTGCACCCATAGCGTATTCGCAATAAGTGTGCTTTTCCTGCACATCTCTGAGCTGTGAGTAACACCATGCTCACCCATATTCTAGGAAGGAGATGTAGTTCTGTGCAGTTCCTGGCACAAGCAGATGGCTAAAATCAACAGCAGAGATCTGCATATATAATCTCCATTCATATCAGCAGTGCTCAACCTGCCAGCCCCATGCCACTCATCCGGCCAGCAAAGTGATCCTGCATGGCCAGCCCCACACAACCTGGTGATCTAACATCATCAGGCTCATGGGGGTCCCCACAGGCCAGGAAATTTGGCAGCAGAAGAGCAACAATTAATGCTGTCACCACCTCATGAGATTCCCAGACCTGTGGGGAGTCCTGTGGGCTGGATGACCGCATTTCTGTGCGTGCAATCTGGCCCATGGGCTGGAGGTTGAGCATCACTGATGCGATACCATACATTCTCAGCACACCTAGATGCATGACAATGATGGTAAATACTTAATTACATCCTTTTTGGTGTTTGAGAAACGTCTGATTCCTAAATCACTCTTCTTTTTTTTTTTTTTCTTAAAGTGGGTGCCATATTTGATTAAATACAGATACATTTTATCTAATGGCTAGCTTTTTATTACCCACTTGGAAAGATTTTCTTAGATTGTACAACATTTCCCTTTCAGCACAAATACGTTTATTTCAAGAAGCATTATTTTTTAATACCCAGTTTATTCTGCAATTGATTGCAGTGCCCCATGCACGATTTTATTAATATTGCTGTATGTCTTAGTAGTTAATGTAGTAATTGTAAAGTATAATATTCACAGCGCTTCTGAAATGAATGCTTTTGCAGTGTCCATAATATTTTATCATATCAGTAATGAGCTATTACGTGAGTATGAAGCACGTTTAATGCGACACAGTAGAGAAACGCTATTAATGCGTTGTGCCATTACATTCTCATATTGAATCAGTGAAGGCACGACTGAATTCGGTTTCTAAAATAACCTCACGCCACATGTTGCAGTTTGAGAAATGTGATCGCAAAAAGTTGACACAGTTACAATCATGATAAACGACACATTCTTTGTAGACAAAAATCCTTTGTTTTATACATCCTTATATTTCTGCACCTCTGATTCTGCAGACTAAAGCAACTGGGCCATTAAAAGTGTTGGTGCCTAGCATTAGCCTCTTGCTCACCTGATTGAAATTTAAACCAGGACTCGACTACAAAGCCAGAAAGTGCAGGGTTTTCACCTTAGTCCCCCATTGTAAATCTAGTAATAGGGTGACATCAGGCATGTATTTGGTCCATTGTGTCTGTGTAACATAATGTGTCTACACAGCCTGTGGCGGCTTAATAACATAATTCAGTTTTTGTTTTACATAAACCTCTTCCCCTGCCCAGCAGAGATTATTGCATCATGCAAACATCTATTAGAGGATGGTCATGCACAAGAAAAAAAAAAGAAAAAGAAAGATCCAAATTATAAGAGACAAATTAGAAGAGTCAAAATCAGGAGTGTCCTAAAGCCATCATTAAAATGGCCGAAGTGTATATCCATATGGCTCAGTAAAAACCGCTAACAAATAACATGAAAAATAGGTAGGGTTATAAAGCAGCCAGGGGAAATCCTCTGTAGTACAAGAAAGATTGTCTTAAGGGGTTCTGCTTACAGCACAGGGAAATTTCAGCCAAATATGCACTGTTATTTACTTCTATTTCAGCACCACTGTTTGCTTTGAAGCCCTCATATCCTGCAATGGGAGACATCATTTTTTCTCATGATCTTGAATCATCTTCTTATTGACCTAACGTGCAGAACTCAATACATCTCTTAGCACCTGGGACTACAGTGATAAAAAACAATCCCTCTTTTTCTTACCGTGGCCTTAGAAACTTCGTTCCATATTAGCCCAGTGGCTACTGAAAAGAGCAGTTCATGTTCAACACCTTGACCTAGACTGTAGCAACCCTTCTGAATGCCCTTGATCTTGCTGAAGGATTTCTAAACAGTACTATTTCATTCCTAAGCATCCCTCCCCCCACTTTTTTTGAATTATTTTAAAGCAAGATGTTCTCTAAAAGGATTTATAACTTACCATTCAAAATCCTCTTCATTGCTTTTTAGCCCTTTAGGATTTTGTAGGGATTATGAAGGGGATTGTTATCACTAGGGAAATATGGCCTTAGCCACTAGATCTTAAAAAATACATCTTAAGCATCCCCATGTCAGTGAAGGAAGCAGCGTGTTTATATTCCCTTCCAGAATAGCTTCCTTGTAAGACAGAAGACATTTTAGTGAGGTGCTTTAATTTTCTACGTGTCCGAGTAAAACAAAATTCTGCCCAAGGAAATCTGGCTGCATGTATAAAATACGTTATTGTTCTGTGCAGGATTGGGCCATTTCAGCTTTAAAATGTGTTATTAATGTGCATCTGCTATAAGGGTTTAAAAGGTTTTGTTGTAATGATTATCTTCTAAGGGCTGATAGTCACTACAGGGCACGTTACAGCTTTGCGCTTCCCGACTCCAGCCTCAAATCAGGCAGGCTAAGTATGCTAAGTCCATCTCTGTTCAACAAAGCACTGAGACTTAAACATGTGCCTAAAATTAAACAAACATTTACTTAAATCGTCTGCTGAATTAGAGCCTCTAGGCCTGCATACTGTAGGAGTCAGGATAAGAAGATTCAGGCATATTGTTCCTATATTTTCCTAAATGCACAGACCCAGGGTCCGGTGACCCCAGACCAGGGAACAAGGTGGTTTCTGACTTTTTTTTGCATGATCCTTTATGAGCAAGTGATCAGTCCATCCAGTAACAAATGATGTGGCCTTAGGCAAGCGTGAGCTTACGGAGCCATGAGTTGTGTAGTGCTTTTCACCAACTGTCTTCTCTGTAATGGCCATCATAGGTTTAGACCCACCATGAATCTTGCTTCTGGTGTTCTTCCTCCCCCAGGTGAAAAGGAAATGGTCAAAAGATCAATGTAGTCATAGTCTTTCATGTCCAGATGAGTCTACTGTAAGGTCAGTGCTCAGCTGATTGAAAAACCATAGTCAAAGAGTCATTAGTCAAACTAGAAGGATGTATCAAGTGAGATTCAACTGGAGTGACTCCTGATACTACTGACTTCTATGATTAAAAAAAGAGAAGGTTCATGTAGTAAACTTGCAGGCAATGCCAAGCTGAGTAGCAGGGGTGGGCAATTATTTCGGGCGGAGGGCCGCTTACTGAGTTTTGGCAAGCCATAGAGGGCCACATGATAGGCAGCCAGGGGCAGATAAATATTAATTTTCTAAATTTTTTAGGAGCCCCGCAGACTGGATAGAATGGCCTGGTGGGCTGCATCTGGCCCCTGGGCCATATTTTGCTCACCCCTGGGTTACAGACACATTGGAGGACAGGATAAGAATTCAAAATGGTCTTGACAAATGGTCAGACCAAAAAAGACAATTGCAAGTACCACTTTTGGGCAGGAATGACCAACTTCCCAGATACAAATGGGAAATAACTGCTAGGCAGCAGTTCTACAGAAAAGGGCATGGGTTTATGGTGCAACCCAAAGTAAAGCAGTCAACCATGCCATCATTTTGTAGAAAAAAACGTCAGTCTGGGATGTATAAATAGGAACATTGCTTGAAAGTCGCTTTAAGTAGTCCTGTCACTTTATTCGGCACCAATTAAAAACCTGAGCTGCAGTCCAGTGTCCAGTTTTGGGCACCACACTTTGAGAAAGATGCAGAGCAGCTGGGAAGAGCCCAAAAGAAAGCAACATGTTCAGAGAGGAAAGATTGAAAGAATTGGGGTTGTTTAGAGAAGAGGGGACTGAGGGGAGACATAATAACACTTCAAATACATAAATGTTGCTGCAAAGAAGAAAGTACTATTACATCGTTCTCCATGGCCACTGGGGATTGGACACAAAGGCATGGGCTTCAACTGCAAAAAGGGAGATCTAGGGTAGGCATTCATAAAAAAACCCTCTCTCACTGTATGGGTAGCTAAGCACCAGAATAGATTAGCTAGGGAGGCTGTAGCATCCCCATTTTTGGAGTCTTAAGGTTAGACAAACATCTGTCAGGAATGATTTAGGAATAATTAATTCTGCCTTGGGATAGGAGGAGGGATGAGATAATCTCTTGAGATCCTTTCTCTGTGATTCTGTCTTTTAACTTATCCACCGTAGACAACGAAGACACCCTGTAGACTAGGCGTCATTTGCACAGACTCTCTCTATAACCCTCAATTATATCCTAGGGAACATTGCATAAAGAATATAAGGAAATTAGAATGAACCTTGACAGGGAACACTTGATTGCAGATGCAAGCTGCAGAAAGGGTTGGGGGTTTTTCAAATGCATGCTTTAAAAAAATAGAAGAAAGCAAAAACTCTTCCTCCTTTCCTCTCCCCTGCTAGAAAACCCCCATTGCTTTCAAAGGAAAGCTGCTGGATCCAAGTGTATTTGCATAAGTCCTTTCCAATTCCTTTACAGTCCATGTGAAAATACATATGTGAGAATGTGGACAACAGTGTTATCACATAAGATAATGGCTTCAAGTCAGGGCTGTTGTAGACTCCTTGGAACAGGAGGAGTTTGTGCTAGGATAGCATTTTGTTGCAACAAATCTGCACCCCCCTCCCATGTATTCATTTTGCCTGGAGAGTTGGCTGTGTCACTGGATCACTGTTCTGATGTCTTATAAGCTTTGCTTGCTGTGTTCATCAGCCCATCGAAAAGCACTATCGTTAATAAAAGTCCAGGCTTTTGTTTTAGTGGTTGCCTTGTTTTGTTCACTGAACAATCAGGAATAAAGGAGCTCGTTTCTGATCAGGCTAATGCAGCTTTCAGCAGTAGGGAAGGGCTAGCCATCCTGCTCTCCGCCTGATGTTGATTTAATTGGATAAAGTGCACGACACCGCAGAGGTTAATGGGTCACATCAAATTTCTTGGAGCCATCATCTGCTTTTTGTTTTAAAAAGTTGGTTTAAAATGGTCTGTTGGGGGACAGGCTGCCAAAGCTGCCTTAATGCCATGTCAAATAGAATTATTTAAATGAACTTTAATCTATTATTTCTTAGAAAGTTTGAAATGCAGCTAATAAGAATTAAATCTTATGAGCTCAGCCTTTCTAGCTGCTAACCATTTTCTGCTTGGCAATTCACCATTGCTTTAGGGAGTTTTCTCTTCCTGGGATTCTTTCTTATCTGTTTTCTGAGCCTTTTCTAGATCCCTGCTGTCAAGAAGTGTAAGAGGCGGAAAGTCTGTGGAAGGGTACAAAACCCTTCGCAGTAATTAGCTGGATCCATCTAGGCCCAAGCTCTGAGCGCCTTGTTGAGCTCTGGCCATGCTCGTTCCATGATCAACATGTGCAGCTCTTATTAACCGCGCTGCTTGGGATTTGGTCCAACTGATTTTTGGCACATTCTCATTAGGTTGAAGAGTACGAAGAGGGCTTGCAAAAATATAATGAAAATGTATTGGGGTTAATTTGAGAACTGATTAGGGAAATCCTCACAGCTGGTCTTTCCATGGTGTTTACAACGTAGATGACGTGCCTCCATATGCATTTAGAAGGGGCCAGATTGTGAGGGGTGGTTGGGGCACAGAGGTGGCGGGGGGGATGCTGATGGCTCAAAATGCTTTTTCCATGGTAGTGTCTTCTTGCAGAGGTGGACAGGGACTGCTCAAACCCAGCTTCCCCCACTAGCAGACTGGGGACCAGGCCACAAGGCTGGACCACTGCAGCAGGGCAAACGGCACACTTTCTTTTTGTATTTGCTAATGTTAGACACTGCAAAGGAATCACTAGATGGGCTTAAAAGATTTTGGAAAAAGTAATAAATACCAGGTTATTTGCATTCATCTTTTGGGGTGTGAGCTGTTAGGGTGCTTGTTACTTGTGTTTTCAAAACTGCAAAGGCTGGTAGGCACCTCTTTGCCTCTGTTGGCTCCTAAATCCTTTTGAACAGACCTACATCCTTCAGGGCACAAAGGGTGTGCCTACACCAGGGCAGCAGAGAGCTCAGGGTTTGCTGCCAAGGCAACAAACCCTGCTGACCAGCTCAGAAAGGAGATGGTGAGGGCTCCCCAAACCACAACATTTAAGCACGCCAGACACCAAGATCACAGGTGTGGTGCTAGGGGCCTTCCTCTTGCATCCTCCTTGCCTGGGGACTGGGCTGCAGATTTCAGGGGGAGTTTCCTCTGAAAATGCCATGCAGGATAAGGCTCTCATGTCACTGATATTTTGTACACAAGATCACAAGTGTGGTGTATAAAGGACCCTAGGTAACGTTCATGATAAACCACAACAGCTCCCGGGTCTGGTACTCAGGGTGAACGGACATGATTTGCCCTTCCATTGGGCAGAAGAATAAGGCAGGCACCCACGTGTCTCCTTCTCTCTCTTTCAGTTTGTTTAATATTTTATGCCAAGGATACACTTCCAGCTGTGCCTTTAATGTCACATTATTAGATATTGTAACCCAGGCGGTACTCCAAGAGGTACCCCTTCTCCAGTTGAAGGGATCAAAGCAGGTGCACAAACACTGTGGGAGGTGTAGGGACTCTCCTCCCCTTATAGAGCAGAACCAGACCACCAATGGGGACTTAACCATATACCTTTTAATACTGGGAACATAACAGGCATAAATCAGAGGGTTTAGTGGATACTACAGTGCCCCAAGGGGGCAGGATTCAACAAAGGTTAGACACTTACCATCAATGACAAAAAACAGGGTTAACAAAATATAAAACACAAACAGCAGAACAAACAATACAGGTTGGTGTAATATAAGAAGGCACAAAATGCAAAATGTCAAATGACAAGGAAATACAGGGCCTTGGTACCTGGAGGGGGAGAAAGAGGGGAAAACACAATGGCCCCTTTCCACTGCAAGAAGATTTGCTTCTTGTTATCTCACTCACCCCAAGTCACCTCAGCTGGGACTTGAACCCAGATCTCCCATATGGAACACTGCCACAGCCACAACTGGTGGCACTGCTCTAGCCTGCTAGGGGTCTTGACCTTCCCAAAGCCCTGGCCTCACATCGAGCTGCCTGGCGTCTGATTGGAAGAGCTGGAAGCAGAGCTGGGAACCTCTCAGGTCACTGTTCAGATCCTTCCTGGAGCAGCCTCTCCTTGGGGATCCTGCAGCCCCGCAGGGGGCCTCTCCAGCCGGCCGCACGCCGCGCTGCAGAGGGTCCCACTGCTGTCTGCAGGTCTTGTTCTTTCAGGCTCTTCCAGGGCACTGCTCCTGTCCCGCTGGCTCAGCTCTTGCCAATTCTGTGAAGCTCCTTCCTTGTTGTCCCTCACTGGTCTCTCCCCTGAGTCAGCCCACGCTGCCCCTTTTATCCCCCTCCAGGTGACCCAAGGGGCCAATCAGGACACAGGAGGGGGGTGAGTCCCTGGGGCCTGATTGGTGCTGAAAGGGAATCCTAAGTCCTCCAATCATCTTTTACCCCTTCAAAACCCCTGGGCCAAATCATTACCAGATTGGTGAGAAAAGGGAATCCCAAGTCCTCCAATCATCTTTTGCCCTTTCAAAATCCCTGGGCTAGGTCACTGCCAGCCAGCCTGTCACATCATATTTATTTAAATTATCTTTAATCCATTCTTTGAATGGCTGAAATGCAGCTAATAAGAATTACATCTTTTAAGCACAGAAAGGATCTTTCTAACAGCACACCAACACTACTCAGCATTTTGGCAAGGTGCCAGGACTTCTGGGAGTGTTTTTCTCTTTTTTTCTTTTTAAGATCCTTTCCTATCCATTGTCAAGCTGCTGGCTAGGTCACTGCTGTCAATTTGGAGAAAAGATGGACCCAGAAATCATTGGCTAGGTCCCGAGTGGGGGTAAAGCAATGCTGCTGCCTTGCTATCAGTGGATCAATGTCTTCTTTTTACCAGGTGAGGAGATTTCCCCGTAGGAAGGAAAGATTCCTGTTTAGAAAGATACCACAGTACGTATTGTCCATGTAGAGCTGTGTAACCTATATGAAGACCTCACCATCGCGTATGGTCATTTTTCAGTGTCTATTTACCCACAGGACATTTGCAGCACAAAACTGAACCTAGGCCTCAGGTTAGCACCCTGACCACTGGCCCATTCTTCCATTTTCAGACACATACTAGGATGCAGGAATTAAGGACACATGACATTCTTATTATAGAAATATGAGTTTTCATGCCAAAAACAGGGATGGATGGATGGATGGATGGATGGATGGATGGGAAGCAGTAAATATGCTGGCAGGGTAGAGCTAGGATTCAGTGTCCTAGACAAATTAGAGGATTGGGCCAGAAGAAACGTTATGAGGTTCAACAAGGACAAGTGCCAAGTTCTGCACTTAGGATGGAACAAAACATTCACCAGTACATCCTGGGGGTGATGGGCTGGGCAGCAGATTGCAGAAAAGGACCTGGGGGTGACAGTGGACCAGAAGCTGAATATGAACCAGCAGTGTGCCCTTGTTGCCAAAAAGACTAATGGCACCTGGGCTGCATTGGTAGGAGCGTTGCCAGCAGGTCAAGGGCAGTGATTCTTCCCCTCTGTTCAGCACTGGAGAGGCCACATCTGGAGTCCTGTGTCCAGTTTTGGGTTCCCCACTACAGGAACGATGTGGACAAATTGGAGAGAGTCCAGCGGAGGGCAACAAAAATGGTTTGGGGGCTCGGACACATGACTTGTGAGGAGAGGCTGAGGGAATTAGTCTTATTTAGTCTAGAGAAAAGAAGACCAAGGGGGGATTTAATAGCAGCCTTCAGCTCCCTGCAAGAGGGCTGCAGAGAGGATGGAGCTGGACTGGTCTCAGTGGTGGCAGATGACAGAACAAGCAGCAATGGGCTCAAGTTGCAGCAAGGGAAGTTGAGGTTAGATATTAGGAAGAATTTTCTTGCTAGGAGGGTAGTAAAGCACAAGAACAGGTGACCCGGAGTGAAAGCCCCATCCTTGGAGGTTTTTAAGGCCTCGGCTAGACAAAGCCTTGGCTGGGATTATGTAGTTGGGGCTGGTCCTGCTGTGAGCAAGGGGTTGGACTAGATGACCTTCCAAGGTCCCTTCCAACCCTCATTTTCTTGGATTGGATGGATGGATGCCTTTAGTTGTTAGTGTGCACTAACAAATGTAGTCCCAATTTCCAATATTGACTACTTCCCACTAATTACTCATAAAAAAGCTATAGACAGAAAATTGTTTACAGAAATTGTTGGTCAAATAACTATGCACAACAAATATATTTGCTTAAATCTTAAGCTGTTTGTGGATAATTCACAAAGAGGCAAACTCTGTTGATTTATTCATTGCAAATTATCACCTGGCTCCAGAAAAAAGCTTATAACAGTGCAGTGGGTCTGCCAGTGAAGATTGCTTCCTGCTCTATATTTCTAGCACTTTTCCAATCCAATTTTAAATATTTCAAGCAATGGCACTCCCTGCAGAGAATATTCGACAGTGTAATGGATACTCGCAAAACTCTCCTTAAACAGAGTTTGGGAGAAATGTGCATTTCAGTGGAGTTCAGCTAATGCTCAGCATGTGCAATACTTTCTCTTAAAAAAAATCTACAGCAGACTTTCTTCACCTTTCCAACACAAACCTTTTCCTAAAATCCCTAATGTGATCTTATGTCCTAAACTGCTCTTGGTAGCGATCAACTTTTGTTATGTGTTTGAACAGTGCCTACCTACCACAGGGGTCCCTGCACACTAATGTGATGCAAATAACAGTAACACTGGGTTAAATCCTGGCCCTGTTCAAGTCAGGGGGACTTCATCAAGGCCAGGATTTCACCCATTATGTGTGTGTGTAAAAACATATAATGTTATAATACTCTGTAACACTGGGAGTAAATGCTGGAGCAGCTTGCCTGAAGGGGTTTCAGCATCTCTGCCCATGGCAGTTTCTAAGTGCAAGGTAGACAACTACTTGTCGAGGATGGTTCAGATAGGGATGGTCCTGTCTTGAGCAGGGGGGTTGACCGGATGATCTCCTGAGGCCCCTACTAGCCCTATTTTTCTATGATGATATTTTAAACACCAGATTCTCCGTGAGGCTGAGGACAGAAATGACACAGACTTGTATAAGTGATCGGAAATTGGTTCAAATCTGTAACACAACAGAAGTTGAGTGCACAAAAACTGCTTTCGAAGTGGCTGAAACTGGTTTAAGGTTAACCTACAGCAGTTAAGTCTGACACTACAATCCATCCAGGTTTAATTGGTTTATTGAACTTCTGTCCCATACCCCCTCCAGATTCAAGTTAACTTACAGTTCCCTAGCATCCCAGGATGCTTTGCACCTCTCCCCAACTCCATAGTGTGGGTGGGCTAGCCTTGGCCCAAGCTGTCTGCCCCAGCTGAGCAGGGAGGCGTGCTCTGTCACCCCTCAGCTTCTGGCCTGGGCCACTGCAGGCATGTAGCTGCATTTCCAGATCAGAAGTGAATGTCTGTTCACTTGCTTCCAGGTTCAATCTACACAGCTTAGATTAACCTGCACAAACTGAATAAATTCAGCCTTGCACTTTTTGACTATCTGTATTTAGCTTGGGTGTGAATCAGTATAATTTTACCAGCATGACTAGCTGATTTACACCAGCTGAAAAACTTAGATGTTGCTCCAGAACTTTGTTTTTCCAGCTTCCCAAAATTCTTATTCATATATACATTTCCACACACCCCACCACCCCAGTTGTGTGTGTGTGTGTTGTGTGTATACACACACAACACACACACACACATACATATGTCTACTCTGGGGTGAGGCATTTGAATTTCTGAAGGATCCATTTCTTTGATGGGAGTTAAGAAGCAGTCTTAAAAGTCAGGCTTGTGTAGAAAAGGTAGTTTCAAATATGACTTGTGAGTATCTTCATCCCAGAATTATAAAAAGATACAGTTGTTCTCACTTTCAACAAAAAAAACTCTCTTCAGCTACTGCCAAATGTGATACCACACAGTTCATGTTCCTTAGCCAACATTTTTTTCCCCACAAAGCTAAATATGAAATCGTTTCAGATGATGTTACTTAATGCAAGTGTTCACTTGCTGTCACGCTAATGCTGTTTATTTTTGTCTAATTCAGGCGGGTTTATTAAATATCACTAAATGATATTTGCAAGTTTGCAGTGCTCCCACAAACCAGGTGCAAGGCTTTTATATCTCTCTATATAAAGGATCTAAATGGGAAATCAGTGACAAATTCGCTCCCACCATGCAACAGGCATGTCACAGTGCTTAGTAAATAGCAATGTATAGCGTAGGCTTTATTCCACGTTAGCTATTGTCAGTTTGGTGTTCAGAGAAAGAGGGCAGACTTTGCAACCCGAAAGACCAAATCATGTTATGTATTTGCACACACAATTGCCCTGAGGATTACAGCATTTATACCCATGTCAGGGACTTACCTTTCTGCTTTCCCTCTAACAGCTATACTCAGTCCTGCAGCTGCTGGTTTTAGGTTGTCTTCCTCTCCATGACTGCAACCATCTGGAAGAGCCTTCCTGTGCATCCCCACATTAATAACTCTGCATCTATTCTCAAATCTCATCCATAAATACCCTCCTTGCCTTGCCTGTTAGCCTTAATTTCTCTCCCATCTATATTCCCTTTTTAAATGCTAACATGGCAATGGCATCATCCCATTCTGTATGGTGCTCTGGGAGTTTGGGGCCAGACTGGTGCTAGTTCATCATGAAGCACTTGAACTTGCTTTGATGGTGTGGCCATAGAGCTTTAAGTGGATTCTGAATAAGGAATCTAAGCCCAGAGGATATTGCAAAACTTCACCACCTGCCAGTAAACTGTACCTGCACAATTTGGAGGCTTTGGAAAGCATGCCCAGAAGGCGAGGCACTATAAATAGCCAGGACCACTGATTCAGTGGTGTGGTTGAGCCTTTTCTGGGTCTGACTCAGCCCAGAGATTACCTAGGAAGGGTCTATTGGATAGCTCTCGGATGTTCTGCAGATGCTTGAGAAAGCCAGACCACGGATGTCAAACCCATTAGTTTAGACTAAGGATGCCTCTGTATAACTGCTTAGGGCCGCTTTCAGGGTCATTCTCTAGCCCTAATCTATTGACCACTTACATAAACCCTTCTGTAATGATAACCCCTCCAGCATCTGAAGATATATCTTCAAATATCTGTAGGGAGATTATAGAGATGATGGAGATGAGTATTTCTTGGTGGCTGTAGGGATAGGACTAGGAGCAATGGCCTCAAGATGAAGCACAAAAAATTAGGTTGGAGATTAGGAGGAACTTCCCGACTGCGAGGGTGGTCAAGCGTCGGAAAAGGCTGCCTTGAGAAATAGTGGACTCTTCTCATCCTTGGAAGCTTTTAAGAGCAGGTTAGACAGCCACTTGGCTGGGATGGTTTAGCTGGGGACGATCCTGCCCTGAGCAGGGGCCTGGATTAGATGACTTTGTGAGGTCCCTTTCAGCCCTACTTTCCTGCGATCCTTAGCTCTATTGCTGGTGGCAGTCTGTCTCCAGATGCTCACAGCCTGAATCCGAGCCTTCCCCAAACTCACCCGTTCAGTCGGTCTGTTCAGAGTTCGCCCCGCGCGGCAAGGCAGGATCTCACAAAGTTGACTATCAGCCAGTCCTGCAGATGCTTCTGCCTCACTTCTGACCCTTTTGTATCCCACTTACTGTCTCTATTGCCAAGCACAGAAGGAGAGAAAAGAAACGTTTCTGTTCCCTGAGCAAAGACCTTCTGGGAATCACCCTAACCACAACCTGTCATACCAGTTCTTCATTTGCAGTCTCCCCAGTGTAATATAGACTGGGAAGGATGGCTTTTTTGATCTGGAGAATAAGTCATCTCAGGGTTGACCCGAAATATTGATATAAGCATGCCTTCTCTTCCTGCGAGGTCAATGCTGCAAAGTGCTAAGTGCCTTTGAGAGGTGCTGAGCTCTTCTTAAATTCAGTCCAAGTCTCAGAAGGTGTCAAGCACCTTATATCCATGATCCTCAGTAGTACAACTGTTAATTTCTTCTGCCGTTCTTGGCATGTCCTTTCGCGTAAACTTGGAGAACATTTGTCTTTCCTTATTCCACCTGTTCCATCCAATTCATCGAGCTATAGATAATAAATAATTTGACAGTTTCCCCTGAATTGTCAAATCGGGAAACTAGGTCAATGTAATTGATTATGACATGGCACCAAATGGAAGTTAAACTTAAAGCCTTTGCAGATGCAGTATTGTGACCGTGAAATAGCTCGGCCCTTCCAAGAAAACCGAGCAGGTGATCCTCACTGCCCGCACAGAGCCCCCGGAGTGAAGAATTCATGGACGCCGGATGTGGGGGTAGGAGTCTGCTCAGACATTTCTCTCCGTACTATCAAGGCTTTCATTATACAGAAGGCTACATGAAGTGGCCGTGGCAATTTCAAAATGTCCCTTAAATCGCTCACCGGTTTACAACTCCTCAGTCAGATTTCCCTCTTTCATTTCATTCTGATCAAAGGCAGTTCATGTAGGGTCACAGAACAGCTTGTCCACAAAGCTGTCCTGCTCTGAGCATTGCGGATACCTTCTTAAATCTCATGAAAACACACTTGCAAGATCAACTGCTGAAGATGCATTTATATGTAGCCATGCTGATGCTAATCACGTCGGCAAGTTCAATCCACTTGAGCACAAAGAAAGGCTATTTGATTGATAGAAAAAATGTGTGATCTATCAGTCTCGAGGGTGCCATCTTTTCCCATTGTCCCTCTGAGCTCTCAGATCTGACACAATTAAAAACAAGAGGTCAGGTTTCTTCTCCAAATGGAATGATTTTATGCCACTTAACGAAAGCTATTTCTTTGCCCCTTACAATAAGGTTTTGAAGACCATATTAACATACACATATTTTCTCTGTCTTTTGGTTTTTAACATACAGCTGACATGCTTCAGTAAGTACGAAGCAAGTTTGCAATCATGCTAGAATGTGCTTGCTTGAGAGCTTTCTTACCTTGCTCTCTAAAGAAAAATGGAACAAAATAAATTATGGACTGTTTTTCAGATAACACGATGCATGAGACATGTTTTAATGGCAGGACAAATGATATCCTTGACACCTTGACTTGCTTTATTTTGCGAGTTGTCAGGCAATTGATGTTTGTGAGACCTGAAAATTAACAAGATAGAAAATGCAGCAACATAAGCAGAATGCCCTGAATTCTGGGTTGCCTAAATCAACTATAAGCATGTTAGGTACAATATTGCTTCCCACCCCCCCCAACCCAATTATTCCAGGCTGGCATTTATGTTCCACACGCTGCTATTTATTTTGCACAGTGATTTTCATCTCAAAAAAGAGAGAACAAGGTCTTTTATAGATTGGGGGAATGAAACTTAGAGCTGTAATATAGACACGATATAGTGAACAGGGCTTGTAACAAGCAACGTACATATTTCAGGCTTAACATTAAATTAGCAGTCCCGTTATGAAATTGACTTTGAATCTGCCAACAGAAGCAGTTTCAATATTAGCCACATGCTTAAGTTCTCTGCCAGATAAGGACTTAATTTATCAGCACCTGGGCAATATATAACAGTTTAGGGAAGGCAGTGTAGAATGATTTTCAAAGTGATACTACACATCCGATTGGAGCCAAAAAGTTGTTAACGTGGTCGCCACCCTTGCAGCTTTCTGATCATATGTCTTCAGATGGGGAATGAAGGAAGCTTTATTTATGACTTCTACTTCCATTCAAATCACATTTGACTTCACTCTAATATTGCCCCTAATTAGTTTTTCATGAACGTTTCAGTGCAACCAAAATGGAGAAAAGCTCCTGGCCATTTGTCCTGTCCTATCAACACCCAAAGAGTAAGCAAGTAGCCATGTAGTTGCTGACAGCAAGTAACCGTGGCCATTTCAGTTTTGGACATCAGGGCCACAGCCACATGAACAGGAGCATGCACAAATAGCAGCAGCACAAATTTTTGCCACTACTTTGTGCTGCAGTGCATGCACTTGCTTGTGCGGTTTGCAATGGGACACATTGTCCCTCTACGCCACGTGCAGCAGGGAGGGCTGGCTGGGGCACTGGGTGCCTCAGCACAAGGCTAGCCAGCTTGCAGCCCCCGCATTGAAGCAGCCCATGCCCCAGCCAGCCAGGAAGCAGCACATGGGGCTGCCTGCCCCCCTGTCTCCGCACATGGTGGTGACCCCATGTTGAGACATCCTGTGCACCAGCCAGCCAGGAAGCAGCATGTGGGGACAGGGGAGCAGGCAGCCCAGGGCTTTCTGCTCACTGCAGAGCCCCCATCTCAAGGCACCCTGCGCCCCAGCATCCTGTGCCCTGTGCTGCCTGCTCCCTTGCCCCCCATGTGCCACTCCCCAGCTGGCTGGGGCAAAGGGTGCCACAGCATGGGGGCTCTGCAGGGCACAGAAATGGGGGAGAAGGTAGTCCTGGACTGCCTACTCCTCCATCTCCACGTTTGTCCTGGCACATGGCACATTGGCATACTGTCTGCTGCTTTTTTTCCTGGGTTTTGGGGTGGGGGATGTTGGTTTTTTCGCCACCAGGAAATCCTGGTAGCAAATTTTGCCCCGGTGTTTCAAATTAGCAGCGTGGGGCACAGCTTAACATGCAACATGTGCGGATTGTGGTGCCACAAAGAGGTTTGCGGTGCCACAGACCATACATGCCTGCACGTCTGGATCTGGCCCAGGATGAAGAGAAGGGAGATCATTCAGCCTTTAAAGCACATCTTGTTTGAACATTGCCATCTAATAAAATATATTAATTAAATCATGTATATTAATATAGAGTGGAAAGAGACCTGTTTCCAGATTGGAACAGTTTGGAATTAGGGCTCGGGGACTAGGTTCAGCCACGTAAAGTAGGTCACGGTCAGATCTGACACTTCCAAAACTTCTGATTGTTTGAGGGAGGTCAGTCAAAATTGAGACACTACTGTATGGTGAAGATTTTTTTATTTTTTTGCCTTAGAATTTCTGTGCAGCTGAAATAGAGAATTGGTCTTTTTTGTGGTTTTTTTATCTGACCTGGTACAAAAAGGTGAATTTGGCTTTGGACATCTGAATTTGAGTTCTAATCCCTCCCTTTCTTTTTCAAGGGAAAAAAAGAGAGAGCGAGAGACAACCGAGTGGCTTTCAAAGCTCAGTTAAGACTTTGCATGTAACTATATCGATTTGGGAAATATATAGAACAGGAACCTTTCCATGCAAACTGAAATAACCCAATCTTCTTGTCGCCCTTGTACAGTACAACAGTAATCCAATGGAAATACTTATATCAATTATGAGCTGAAGAAAAACCTTTTCTGCTCAAAACGTCTTTTGCTTCTGAACGCTGAGTGCAGCACAACTATGAGAAAATTGATACTTTTGTTAAAAAAAGTTATTCAGTTGGAAAGAACGAAAAGTGTTAAAACTAATCATTGCAGAGACTAAAAAATAAACATTAGCCTGTCTCCAAATAGGTAAAATACATTTTGGGAAGTAATTGATAAACATGCCAATTAGGGTATAATCACCCGTAAAGAAACCTTACATCCCAAAACTCAAATGTGTACTTTCTTCAGTAGCAATCCTAAATCTCCATCAAAGATCAAAATTATATGAGGAAAACATAAGCTTTTAACCATCATTAATCCTTTAAACCGAAATGCCAATTAAAAAATATCCTATTTTGCAGTAAATGAATCCTTGCCATCTGTCTTGCAACTTAATACTGTAAATAAGAACGAGAAGAAAAGGAGTCTCAGTTTATTGTTGCTTTAACTATGGAAAAAGATTCAGCGTCTTTCTCTAGTGTCAACAAATCTCTCTCCTGGTACCCTACAAAAACTTAATCCATTCTTGCAGCGCCATCTGAATTAATGAGTTAGAAAGACATGGCTCAGTGGTCTGGGTGTAGGCCCAGGAGCCAGATCCTTGCGGTTCCTAATCAGTGCTCTGACAAGAAGTCCTGCCTGCTATCCTGGATACAGCTCTCAATATCTCTGCCTCCCTTACTCCAGAGTAAAATGGGAATGATAATGAGGCCTGATTAGCCAAGGATTTTTCCATGGAAAATTGGGATTTGTTGGTATACATTTTTTTTTTAAAAAGGATTATTTCAGCTGAAATATGAAATATTTTAGGTTGGAAATGAAAGCCCGCTGCAGTGCCTTGTGGGAGCTGTAAAGAGATACCTTGTGCCCCCACACTGCTGCACAGGCTAAGCTCTCTCTTCAAACTCCATCTCCCACAGTGCACCTTGTCTTGTTGAAAACACTATATCCCCTCCAAAATTAGTTTCAACATAAACATTTTCAGGTAGCCCTACAGAAAACCCCACACTTACCCCAGAGGGAAGGATACGTTGGGAAGATTAAAAATGGGCAGATCTGGATGTAACTATTAAGCAGCGCTATTCCAACTCACTGGGTGCCTATACACGTGCTCCGGGGTATGGTGGGGTGGGGAGCATTTTAATTAGAGCAGCTCAGGAGCCATTCTAATTAAAATGCTCATATTGGCTTGTGTATTCAGCATCCCATGTTTCAAAATGGCAGCAGGGGTGCTTTAACTAAAGCTCGTCAAATGAGCGTTAGTGAAAGCGCCCCTACTGCCATTTTGAAATGTGGGATGCTGAATACACAAGGCGCTGCAGGACGCTGGAGCGTTCCCATTGACGCGCTCTGGCAGACTCAATTAATCAAGTCTCAGCACCCCTACGCCGCCCCTACTGCAGCTCCCAAGGCCCAGCACACCTGGAAGAGAGACCGTGGCTGCATCAACCTGCTGAGCACCGTGCCTTCCTATTTGCAAGCAGGAATTTCTTTTCCATTTGCAATTATTTGCAAATGGGAAAACAACTCGTGCCACTCAGTCCACCTGAAACAGGTAGCAGACAGATTAAATGTGTCATGTGTGGCCGTCTCATCTGGCTACCACATGTTTTTCACTGCAGCACTATCAAAGCATTACACCACTTCCTTGGGCTGTTTTTCACAGAGATCATCCCACCCTTTTCTCTTTGTGCAGTGGGCGTGTTGAATCTCCTTAGCTTCATTTCCACTAACTGATTCACATGTTTATTTCCATACCCAGCACGATTGCTATCACTGCAAGCTCTTTCTTTCTTTTCTTCTCCTCTTTTTTTTTTGCCCTGGCATCGAACTAATAAGCTAGGCCAAAAGAAAGCTATGTGCACAGAGAAGCTGCAAACCCGCAGATTTGGGCAAGCCTCTGATGGCTAGGAAAAATGTCACACAAAAAATGCCATTTGGGGTCCAAAGACTTGCTTTCCTCTGTTCTGATGTTAATGTTGTTTATCATAAATGTCCTCGTTGTCTGGCAGAGACGCGCCTGCACTCTGTGAGCGGCAGTTTGTGGTAACACTGTTTGGGCACGATTCAATTAGAAAAGCATCTTAGGTGTGACTATAAAGCTGCAGCCACGTTCTGAAGGAGCAGATGGAAGGGGGATAAGAGGTAGCAGTTGCCCAAGCTGTGACATTGATATTATTATTGTTAAATTTATCCTTTTGGATCTGCTGTGACATTACAAACCCAGCTGTCTATTTGAGGCCAGCTCTTCAAAAGTGGCCTTTATGCCATTTCTTTTATTGTGGGGCTTGGTCACGTGCCCAGGCCCACACAAGCTGGACGTGGCTGTGCAACTCAGCGAAGCATCTTCCAGGCCAAATCCCATTCTAACCATGCTTTGTGTGATCTGGGCACCCGAACCGCGGCTACTTTAGCCTGAGGACCTTGGGCGGCAGAGAGGACTTGCAGCCAGTCCGCTCGGGAGATCGCAAGCTGGCTGCAAGCCACCTTTGTGCTCTGTATCTTAGTGGGTCGTCACAGAGCAGGACATGAATTAGAGCGGGTTGACGGTGGCTCTAATTTACTCTGCATGCCCAGCATCTCAGAGAGCCATTCTACCAGCTGGATATTGCTAGAGATTAATGAGTCCAAATGATCTTCCCCTTCCCCCCCAGTTAATACCCCCCGCGCCTGCAGACGGCAGAGAAGTGGTGGAGGAAGTACAAAGCCAGACGTTTTGGTAAGCGAGATTTTACCCTTTCCCCGACTCTGCAGTACAGCACAAGCAATGGCAGAGGGTAGGCTCAGTCACCCTTGGGGACTAATAGTTTCCTGGAGCCAATTACATGACTGACATATCCTTGACTGACATTTGCTACCTGTTAATGAAACGTTCAAACCTGCCATTGATTTGGATGGGAGTAGATTCCAGCTGACAATGCCTACAGCGTGCTGGTAAAGTGTGATAATTACACTGGTAGGGAACATTATCCTCATTTAAAACTCAGCCGAGACCTTCTTAGTACTTAGCAGCTACAGTATTAATTGTTCTCATTTCACTGTTAACATTCAGTAGGGTAAAATACCTTTCTGATTACCGAGGGCCGGGAGCACAGAAACGGTACGGTGCAGCGTTCCTTGCTGCTCTGACTAGCACTGGGGATGTGGATGCTCCTCTTTAGAGCAACTCAAGTAATGACCGCTGAGGAGTGGACTCATGGCACCTGGACCAAACATTTAAGGCCAAATACAGGCCTGATAGAAACCACAACGTACAAGTGTTCATCAAGTTCCTCCTGTACGAAAAATACCCCCTGAAGGCGAATTTCCTCTTTCAAGAAGAAACTCTGCTGCAGGAAGGCACCCTTCCCCTCCATTTGACTGGTAGGAGTGGAGCAACAGGGAGCTGCTTCCCGCGCCACGTCTCGTGCTGGTCCCGCAAGGAGCTGACTGGTGGGGAAAGGCTCCTGTGCCATCTCTAGACTGGAGGCATCCTGGGCCCTGGTCCTCTGGCTTCCCCTTGCTGTTCCCACCACCCAGCTGAGCAGCAGGTCAGCAATTTAAAAGCTAGCAGAGCCAGGAAGGGGTTTAAGGAGGTTTTTTCTGCCCTGAGTCAGCTTCAGTGCTATGCGTGCCACCCAGCTGGACAGCACACATAGCAATTTAAAGACCCATGGGGCCATGAAAGCTGTCCCCAGGAGTGCAGGGCAATGCACCCCACACCAACCCCTGGCAAGGAACGGGCTCCCTGCCCCTCTCGGACCAGTCTACAGGTGGAGACGGGAGCAGTGAGGAAAGACTCCCCACCTGTTCCCCAGACCTGGGTGTCCCGGGTCTGAGTCAGTATGAGGAGCTTTCCCCACTGCTCCACTCCCTTCACCCTCCTTCCCCTACCCCAGAAGAGGAGAGGTGGAGCAGCCACTGCTCCCTGTGCCTTCCCCAGGCAGGGACCACCCCGGTGTTGGGAGTGCCCGAAGAGGAAGGGAGAGGGGTGGCTGCAGGCTGAGTGCCCGTACTGCCCCTCTCTCTGAAATCTTTCTAGGGGTGGAGATTTCTCAGACATTTCTACTCCTAGAAATGAATGCCTTGTCTGTGCCCTGAGCCTCTAGGGCTGACCTAGAAGTCAAAAATCCAGATTTTTAAGAATTTGAGCCTTAGCAACTTCCTTTTTTTTTTTTAGCACCAAATTCCCAGACTGAAGCAGAATCACATCCTCAATGGATTAGGCATGAAGGTTACCACCTTGGAGAGAGCCGCACAAGGAGCCCCAGGCCGCAGCGGCAGACGGGAGTGCGGTGGGGTCAGGGCACTATCGTGACTGCTCCTCCATACACCCCCCAAAGGGTTGTCCTACTCCACTCCTTTTCTCAGGTAGTAAGGGTTGAGAGTTTTCTTCCTGAAGGAGGGCAGGATTCGCAATACTGTGAAATTGTAGCCCAGCTGTTATCTCTGCTTGTCTCTCACTGTTTGGAAAATAAAACCTGAGGGGAATGAAGGAGAGGGAAAACTGGAGACATTTTCCTCCTGTGCAGCAAGGAACATGTTCTAATTTGATTATCCTCTCGTTTTGTCCATTTAATGACCAAGGTCAGGTTGTGTCTAATGGATTACAAGACATTGTAACTAGGACAGTGGAAGAGGAGGACTGGCAGACAGCGTTGTGCATGTGTGCAAGCCGTGCAAAGAACTTTGCTAGGGTTGCAAAGTGAAATCTCATTCAGTGTTACAACATACCACAAATTAGGTAGCTGTACCTTGTGTGTGTGTGTGTGTGTGTGTGTGTGTGCGCGCGCGCGCGCTGTGATGGTCTCTTAAAGGCTATACCCATACAGGATATTTCCCACAGTCTTTTGCAGGGTAGGTGAATCTGGGTGAGGTGTTGTTTTTATAGCATACCCGCTTTTTTCTGTTAATCTTGTTTTTCTTCCACTTCTTCTAACTCTAAGCACTCCTTTATTAATTCTGTTCCAAAAGCCCTTATCTAAACTTAGCCACAAGTTTCCCAGATTTCTTTAAGTAAGGTCCTGAGCTGGCGTGCTAATGTCTCAATTTTCTTTTACACTACCAGGATTACATTTAAGAGGTACAAACCCACATGTTTATCTTTTTAATAAGTCCTTTAACTCCCCCATCACTGATTTGATGGCATGGGTTTTATTGCAAAGTGAGTCTTCCTCTTAAATATAACGATTCCCCTTAGCTTCTAAGAACCTAGTAAATTGACCCCGCAGTGTCTGTCTTACGGTTTTGGTTTGCTAGAGGATCCTCCTTGTGCCCTATACAACTTTTCTCTTATAACAAGATCTTTACCAAGTTTGCCACAATACCATATATTCCATCTTTTTGAGGGTTTTTGTTTTTTGCTTTCTATGGTAGCAATATCGCATATAGAATGGCCCACTGAGGTCCCTTCTGACTCTATGAATCTATGAAATCTATATAACTGCAGCACTATTGCTATTCTGGTATGTTGTGTGCACAGTCCCTCTAACATTAATGCTTCACACAGATGGGAGTTCTGCTAATGGGAAAGACCTTTCAAACAGTATAAGATTTGCTACTTGCATCTGTTAAATGCTTTATTTTTCCTGTACCTAAAAATTCCAAGGAAGAGGGAAAAAAAGTCAACTCCTGGAAAGTAAAGTGAATTATTCAATGTCAGAGTCAGGGCACGTTGAAAAGAATATAAGCCATATTTATTAGATCACTCTGGGCTTTCTACCAAGTGCCCAAAATCATATTATAAGCTTTGGAAATGTCACCTGTATTTAGTAAAGCTTGTCTGGAATAGCAGATCCATGTTCAGGTTTAATTGCACTGTCCTAGGAAACTGATGGAGTATGTGG
>NW_017728997.1:12779052-12794973 GCF_001723915.1 Gavialis gangeticus | reverse complement strand
GAAAGTAAAGTGAATTATTCAATGTCAGAGTCAGGGCACGTTGAAAAGAATATAAGCCATATTTATTAGATCACTCTGGGCTTTCTACCAAGTGCCCAAAATCATATTATAAGCTTTGGAAATGTCACCTGTATTTAGTAAAGCTTGTCTGAAATAGCAGATCCATGTTCAGGTTTAATTGCACTGTCCTAGGAAACTGATGGAGTATGTGGATCAATACTGTATGTGGTCTTAGCTGGTGCGTGTTATGATGTTTCTCGGATAGTACCCAAGAAAACATTAATAATGAGAGATGAAATGTGCAGAGCTCAATGGCCTGTTGACACTAGAGGAAGCTGCAGGGGAGATTAAGTAATGAGCAACAGGCTTAAAGCACAATTCCCAAACTGGGGCTGAGGTCTCAGCACTCATGAGCGGAGTCTTGAACCCCATGAAAATTCAATTACAGAGGTCGGGTTCAGACTGCTGCGAGCCTGGAAGTGGTGTAGTCTGATGAAAAGATAGAAAGCTGCTTGCCTAACTGGTATTTTCATGAGTAGCCTCACCATGAGGGCTGCAGCTCCCTCTCGCCCTGTGCTGGACGCTGCTTGGCAGATATCTGTTCATCTTGCACATTTTGTTTCTTCTTGTTTGGGGCATGCATTAAGTTTCTGGGCTAGGGCCAGCGCTCTGTCCAGAAGGAAGAGGCTAGCAGACCTTACAGATAGAAAGATCTCCCAGGGTGTTTTGTTTTCTTTGTCACATGGATTGGCTTATATGGAAACCAATTAAGAGTAGCATGTCTTCCAGTCTGCAAGCCAGTCAGGATCAATGCTTCCATAAGAACGGGAGAGATGCCATACTGCCAAACTTTACAGCACCCGTGCTACAAATTAGCCCTGCAACCTCTGTGAGTGCCGCTCTGATCTTTTCCCCTTGCTGCTCTGCTGTCTGCTCCCTGCCCTGGGCTCCCTGCCCTTCCTGCTGCCTGCCCCCTTCTCTGATCTACTGTGTGCCACACACAGATGCCATGCCACGGGAGGCACTCATGCTGTAGGCTGGCCACCCCTGCCATATTGTGTCAGACCACAGGCCCATCTAGCCCCATGTTCTGTATCTCACAGTTGCACAGAGCGGATGCAATAGAGAAGAGTGATGCAGGGTCTATCCACACGGATCTGTCTCCTGTCCCTCTTCCCTGACAGGTTCCAGCATTTAGAGGCCTGGATAGCTTTAACTTGGATTTAATACTATACATAGCAAGCGCATCTATACAAGCCGCCCACTGCACAATTGGTACTGCACAGTCGTTTAGTACATACATAACCAATTGACTGTGCAGCAACCAGCATTACTGCACAGTAGCGTAAAAAAGCAGCATGGAGGGGGAATACCTGCTCTCCTTTTACAGTAACGGTTCTTCAGGGACTGGCAGAGAGGAACACAATGAAAATCTTGAGACTGTAAAGTAGTGACTAAGGACATGTCTACACCCCAGAGGCAGGTGCCCCAGCCGGGATGCATCCCACCCACTCCCACCTGCATGCTCCAGATGCAGAAAAGCAGCAGTGCAGCTGCTGTATGTGCATGCCTAGTGACTGATCTAAGCGTCCTGGAGAGCAGCTGCTTAGGGACACCCTGAGATGGCTTCCCTGGTGTATTGCTGGAGTTGGAGGGTGCAAACTGGGGTGGGCAGTATGCTCAGGAATTCCCTGCTGCAACATGCTGCCTCCAAGGAAGAGTTCCCTCAAGAGGCAGATGCTTGAAGAGTTTGAGCCGTACCTACTTGCATGGCTTATGCTAATGGGAAGCACAGTAGCTGATGCTTCTTGAAAAACCACAAGGCATGCACCTGGATTTCCATAACCAAACACTGAACATTTATTAAACAAAGGGAAAATTTCTGAGGAGTGGCAGAGATTAAAATAGCAGGTTAACCAGGTTCCAGACAAGTCTCTCCCTCTCTAGTAGGTCACAAACTGCTTATTTGCACAGCTGTCTCTCCAGACTAATTAGACACAGACACACACGAGAGCAGTAGTTATGGCGATGTATCATCTTTTGTCTGTGCCGAGGCACTTCAGTTCAAGAAGCAGCAACGGGCACATGGCATTGTAATTAAACAGCGCGCAGCAGAGTGAGGGATTTCGGTTGCTGAATTATTTCGTTGCGTAAAGCATAAAGCCCACATTGCATCTACCATGCAGACTGCCAAGGGCAGATTTACCGGTTGCGTTGCGCTATCTGGGCTCCGAATGAAATGGGGTGGTGCTTCCAGGAAGGCGACAGAAATCATGTATCTACAATACATTCTTGAAGGCACAGAGCTGAGGTTGCAGGAGCTAATGTCTTTGCCCTGACCTTCGAAACAACCCACGCTGGAGGATGACCCCTGTGCTAAGCAGGTGTATGCCACTGATGTTACCCAATGATTTCCTCAAGAATGCAAATAGAAACCAGGTGAGAACCTGACCCAGGCAAATTTTGATTTAAAATTCAAATGAATCTTTGTATAATATTGCATAATAGCAGTCACACAGATCTACTAAGAGTCCAGGGGTTTGGCTATATAAAGGGACTGAGCAGAAACTCTGCCCTTACCTTCTCCAAAATAAATTAGCTCAAGGAACTACTAAAAATATTCCTACCTAGTTCCTCAGAAGATAAAAAGGATCTTTGCACAAAAGCTCCTTCACTGGATGAGCAATAATCACACCTCGTGATTTATATTATTTGGCTTTTTTGTGTTGTTGATCCTACTCTTGTCCCAGCATCCCCCTTTGACGTCATCATTGCACATCCGCTCAGCAGCAGAGGAGATTCAGGGCCTTGCTGGTCGGCATCCCAATAGAGGAGAAAGCCAGGGACACAGTCTAGGTTTGCTGCAAGCATGTTTCACTTTAGTCACAGTCCAGAAATGAGATGGTTGAGTCCTTTCTTCCAGAAACCCCAGCCCAATAACCAGTTTCCCGGGGGAAGAAGTCTACCTAAAGAAGTGACTTGAGTGAAGCTTCCCAATGCACGCACCTTTCCACCTCAACCCTGCTGCAGGACCCCTCGGCATTGCAGACCCACCACTTGCAACAATGCAGCCTGTTGTTCCAAAATTTTCAGACTTGCTCACACACTCCAGACAGGAACTTGGAAAACTGTGTAAAAGCATCACCTGCCAGAGCATTATTTTATGATCCTCAGCTGCTGATATACATTGATGCGCTCCATTGAACTAATCGGAGCTATACCCATTTATGGCAGCTGAGAATTACTCTACCCAAAAGCTTGCAACGAATTATTTTTCCAACTATTTGAGTTGATCTGATAAAAGGTACCAGATTTACCCAAAGAACTTTGTCTCATATCCGTGTGCATAAGTGCAAAGGCAAGCCCTGGTCTCTTATCTACCACACAGCGTCCTGCTGATTGCTGGTGATGTTATCATAGCGGCACTGTTACAAACCACATTGTGCCTCTGCCTCTCTCTCACGGACACCCCGGGGGTCACAGGTCTGCTTTTCTGCACCGCATTCTGGGGAGAGCCATGCAATCCAAATCACTAGGACTGGATTTCCAGGTAGCAGCCCCCATGGCTTCCAGCTATGCTAATGCAACAGGCCTGGCCTCATTCAGCACTGGCAAGTTCCTTCATTGGAGGACCTGTGGCCAGTAAACTGATTCAAGTGACTCCACAACAGCAGTAGTTGTTCCTTCTGCCAAAGGTCCAAAATACAGAGAGTAAAGGGTAAAAGTAGCAAAAGGCCTTCACCCATGGGTCTGTCTTATACCTTAATCTCTCCTTGCCAGCTTTTGGTTGTTCCCCTTAGCCCTGCTGTCTGGAAGAAGCTAGGTTATAACTTCTCTCCTCGGGCAGCATGCTCTCTTTATATTCCCCGGGCAGGCTTTTCCAGGTCGCTGAACCCCCACTCATTAATAAATCTCTCATGTTCGTTATCGTCCTTTATATCCTGGAAAGAGTTAACATTCTCAACCTGCCTGAAGCCAAATAGGGAGCATTCCCCAGTAAACAGGTTATCCATTGTTGTCTCTCTCGCTTTTCCCTCTGTCATCATTTTACCTTCCCAGCTTGTTCTCTTTACATATAATAGTCCTATTTGCAAGAAAAATGCACATTGTCTATTACGGCGCACACAGAAAACTGTCATGTCAGGGTGAGAAATGAACAGCAGCGTGTCATTTTTCTTCTCCCGTGTTGATCGACAAGCAGTTTTCTGTTCCCTTCAAATATTTATTGACTATGTTTCAGGCAAACAAAGAAGTCCAAGGTATCCCCTTTGTTTGCTAACCATTCAATCTAAACACTCTAGCAAACACCTTTGCTTCAGCGATCCTACGACTTGTTGATGTTCTTGTGAACATAGGGGGCACGAACAGCTTCTTGTTCCCAGTACATTTTTTCCCCCCCATTTGTTCCAGTTATAATAACATCCCTTGTTCTAGTTTCCCACTTATTATTTTAACCAATTTTCAAGCGACAGTAATACTGACGGAGGTACTTCTTAAGGTATGCGAGGAATAAGCTATTTACGTGTTGCAGTCATTGCTTCTGAACCTGTTTATTATGCATTGTCATAAATATTTGCATATCCATAACAGTGCTGTAATTACATATCCTGTGATGGCGTGGTTCATTTGCAGCTAATGCGTGCAGTCCGGGTTGTACAGACTGCATTAACTTCGACCCTAAAAGTTAAAAAAAAATAAAACAAGAGAGTCCCTTGAGAGGAAGGACTCGGTGTCTTCTGTTTCTTAAGTACTAAGTAGTGCTGCCTGAATAATGAAGTCCAGAGCCACCCTAGTAGCAACCATTCTCCTTGCCTTCTGCAACACTAGCTCTCTCCACTGGTTTTACAGGTGGCCAGACTGCATATGTACAATAACATTACCCACACGCAGCAGTACTACTAATCACACAACTGTGATGTGACACACCATCTCTAGAGGAATGATTCAAAAGCAAGCAAAATAGATAGTGCCCTTTGGCCATTACTCTTTGACAGCTGCTCTGTGCTCCTTAGGACATCACTATTAATCCAGGTCTTGATGAGCAGGTCTCCAAACTCCAAAAGCTATCCCCTATGGGTGTCTCAACAAAGTTAATTTAAGTTGATGAGTATGGAGACTGAACCGTACCTTCTGTCCAAAAAGGGGGCCCTGCGGGTCTCAGTTGTATCATCTGGGTGACCGACTAACTGCAAGAAGGTTTCCAATGACGCTCCATCTGCCCCAAGAATATAGAGGTAGCTTTCCAATAGTATGAACTTTTGTGAATGCTGAACATTCATTTAAACAGTCAATAGGAAAGATACCTGGAAGAAAAATCCTATAAAATTTAAGAGTAAATTATATCTTTTGTATAGATAATGTAGACAAGTGCTATAAGATTCTAAGGAAACACAATTGCTGTTAAAATACTTAGGTCTCTGGGGGAATTTCTGTGGAAGCCAGTTGGTTTCATTACTGCAATATTCCTTAAGACTTCCTATAAAAATCAGTTTATTAAAGGACTTGCATCTGCATAGAAATAAGAAGTCCCCCTGGAGTAGAAACTCTGCTGGTCAGGAATGCTATCGTACATTTGGCACATTTCACCTAAGCAATTGGTGCTCTATATAAAAGATAAATAATAGAAGTAATTTGCTGCAGAATGTGAGAAATTGGTTTCTGGAGAATTCATCCATAATACAAACTTAGGGGTTTTGTCCATTCTCCCTGTACCCCATCTGAATATTTATTTCTGAGGGATCCTCTTGTACTGTCATTCTTGTGGCTTTCAAAATCAAACAGTCCTCCTTATGTGAACATTCGGTGTAATGACTAGGGCCACTTCTTAAATAACTCTGCTGGAGTGACTCCATCTGTGAACTGCTTGAGTCCTATGTAAAATAATTCACTATCCATGATAAAAAAAAGAGAGAGACATATAGGAAGATTGCAGCTCACCCTTGGGCTTAGCAGCAGGTCTACCACAATTAAGTAAGAGATTTTCTGAAGGTGACCTTGTGGATGCTCATTTCTTACTCTTGTCAACACTGGCCCAGGATGACAAGGCAGGCAGAAGGTAGTAATGAGACAGTTTGATTGATCAGTGAATGTCAAATTAATTCAGCTGGAAGCTTGCCAAAGGAAAATACAAAACTGCATGGTGCAATAACTAGAATAGTGGATTTGATAGTTTGGCTAGAACAATGCCCCGATACCAGTGAAAGGATGGCCTGGCATGGAAAGGTAAAAATGAATTCTGTAATGAATTACTTGTCACTCAAAACAAATTTGGTTTCACTGCAGAAGATAAAAACTGTGCTTAAGTAGTTTTGCTGAAAGGGAAACAATATATAAGAGAAGTGTTAGTAGGACAGGTAAAGAATATTCATTTATCTTTTGGTAACCTACAGATTCAGCCTCTTGGATTAAAATCAAAGGCACCTATCTAGACAGTTCAGTGGCTTGAAACATGAAGGGGAAAAATCCTATTTGTTTTCTTATCAAATAGTATTTTGCTTTGCCAGTGATTTAATCTATGAGATGCTGTCCTCTCGCATCTTGTCTTCAAAAGCAATTTAATTGATCAATTATTGTTTAAATGCATGGGAATGCTCATAATGTACATTTCTAAAACATACACAGTGAAATTCTGGTCCACTGAAGTCAACGGCCGTCTTTCCATTGACTTCGAAGAAGACAGTATTTCACTGCATGTGTGTAAAAGTGATGTAGGCTTCATTGGGAAAACCAAATCTATGGTATGGACTTGATGCCTAACCAAATGTGGCACTATTTCTATTTATGTCCCTTTGCTTTGAAAACTTATATCTGATGACCATTCACAACACCCAGTCTCTCCCCACCCACAGGCTTCAATTGTTTATGATCATTAGAGGTGGTTGATACCCTTCTTCTATGCTTTGCTATAAGTGGACCGGGGAAAACAAAGGTCGCACAGAAGATAGTTGAAACACAATGACAAGGAAACATAGAGACCACAGACACACAGCGTAATCCTTTCTTTTTGTAAGACCTTCAGATCGGCTTTTGTTTCAGCCTTGCCTAACCGCCCTTTCCAAATCCAAATATCATGAAAAGATGAATACAAGAAAACTACTAATACGTCATAGACCTGTTCCTTTTGTAGGTACTGTTTCTTTAAGAACCCTGAGACTGTTTCTGTTGAACCAAGCATTTGTCGTGATCAATGGGAGTGTTTCTCCGTGAGTATTTTCAAGCAAAATTCTGTATCAGATAGATGCCAAAGCACAAGTTAGACCAGCCTCTGCCAGGATTACATAGCTGGATGTTAATACAAGTTCTCTTACTCATTAAAAAGGTGCATCTGTCTCATTTGGGCAAGAAAGGCTTCCAGAGATGTCTCTATCAGCTTAGGAAGGTGAATTAATAGCTAAATTCTGGTTCTAATGGGAATGTTGCCATTGATTCACGTGGGGCCAAGTTCTTGGCTACAATTGCAAGACCGAGTGGCGTATCGGTGGTTTATTTATCACATCCATGTAAGTGTGACATTCTACCACTGCTGGAGACAGAAAGCAATTCGGTGCATTTTTTTGGACCCAGAGTATAATGTTGATGCTGGAGTTTCGGGAAGAGCTATGGTTATTAGAGCTAGATAAGTAGCCCCCAAATCTTCTGAGAATATGCAGCCCATCACAGTTACAAATTAGTTTCCTTTTGGCCATCTCCACTTGTGTTCCTTTTCCATGAACGTTGCTGCAACATAGGTTTTCCAGCATAAAAACAGAAATATTGTTTCTCAGCTGTATTTGTAGAAATACATTTCACAGCGACTAGTGCAACGATTTGCTTTGGTGCTTGAGCACAGAGCCAGTCAAGAAACATAAAGAGCGCCAGGTGACTTGGCCATCCCCACAAACCAACATAATGCAAATAGCAAATATTAGCAGAAAACTCTACATGATCCCTGACTTTCCTCTTTGAAATGGATAAAAAAAGATTGCTAGATAATCTGCAAGGTAAATTTGGAAATGGAGGGGCAGCCATAGTCAGTTAAATAGGGGAAAGTCTGTCTCATTCAGGGCCCATCCCCAGATGGGTGCACAAGGGTTTTGTGCATCTCAGACTCTCGCTGCAGTTTAAGGAAGAGCAGGGGTGTTTATAGACATACTCTGGGAGGTGGAGGGGGGCACTTTAATTAGCAAGCCACGCTAATTAAAGCACCAAAAAGTCACATGTATCAGTGTCTTCATGCTGAGAAGTGGCAGTGGGGTGCTTTGAACTAAACTTTATCGAACAAGCTTTAGTTTAAAACACGCCACCGCCAATTTGCAGTGCAAGGACGCTGATACACATGATGCTGGAGGCTCCTGGAGCACATTCATTTCTGCGCTCCAGCAGACTTGATTAATCGAGTCTGCTCCAATCCACTGGATTTACAGTACATCAGAGCAGCCCCGCTGCACGTCTATAGGAGCCCCAGGAGTTCCTAGGTACAGACCCTATATACATACGTACATTGTCCCGGCAGACTTGATGCAATACTTTAAGGTGCACAAAAAGAATTCATGGAGCCTTGTTCTACATAACAGAGGGCTCAAGGGCTGTTGGTGAAAATGCCTGGGACACTGCACTTTAAACTCTATGTTAAAAGACAACTAAAGCCGCAAATTGAAGGCTATTGCTTTAACTCTATCCTCTTGTGCATGGGTAGCATAACATGGGTTGTTTGTAGACGTGCTCACCATTTTCTAAACCATGTTAACTGATCTGCTTCACTCAGTTCAAATCAAATTTCAGTTTGAATTAAGGGTTAATAGACGATCAAGAGGGTTTTCTCCATTCATCACAGACCAGTAGCCCCTGCGCTTGGGCAGAGTGAGGGGCTTAGTCAGGGCACCGATACTTAGTCACGGTGAGGTGTTGTTGGCACAGTTGACTTTGTAAAGGCTGTGGGGAGGGGATAGCCTCTGTTGTGTTGCAAAAACCCAATTTGCAATGCTTATCTACATCCCTAAGGACTGCTATCTGAGTTCCTAAGGACTATTTTTCCTAAAAGCAATGTCATACATACATGTTCATTAATATAATTTAAATTGCCTGATCTGGACTGCCCTAGCCTGCCTTAACTTTATTGCTCATTCAGTGAGGATTAATTCATTTGGACCGGAGCCAATTTTAATTCGGACTCCTGTATATAACGACAGCTGTAGTCTGGATGAAACCTAAAAAAATGTCACATCTGTAAACAGCCATGGTCTTTCTGCCAATCCTGTCCCCTTCCTAGCAGCACAAAAGTACCCTAAAGCTGGCCCGGCTGAAGTGTCCTGCATCTTGGGAGAGTCCTGGAGGGTGGCCCGTGGCAGCCAGTCCAGCTACATGTAATTTGGAAGGAGCCTGGGGCTGCTGTGTGTTATACCAAGGAAAGATCTGGCCCCAGGAGTCATGGAGGACCAAGGCTGAACACTGCCACCTTTATATTCAGTGAAGGTCCTGGGCTGAAGCGAGCTTCAATTCTCATTACTCCGGCAGCATCCCTAATTCCTTGAAGCCTCAGCCATGCCGTGTGCTACCCACTGGCCTACTCATACTTGATAGTCATGCTCATTTGCTCTGCTGGCTTGGGCCACAATGCTTGGCACCTAGCAGGCCCAGCGCACTTTTTGAACCATGCGCAATGAATGAGACAGGAGGGTGTCGTGATCAGATCCTGTGGATTTCCCTTCGCAGGTATCACTGTGTAAGCCTGCTGGTGCCAACACGCTTGCTCTAACGTTGCACCAGGCAGCTGAGAGCACATCTGAGCCTTCACTCCACAGATTGGACGGTGTCTAGGAAAAGGGACATGGGAGTTTTGATGCTGACTTCAGTGGGAAAAAGATCAAGCCTAAGATGTCATCTTGTTATTCATTATCTACACTGATTAATTTTTTAGGGAGCCAGGGACATCCAGCTGCCTCTAAGCTATCTGTTCCTGGGCTCCAACTGTTCAATAACTTCCCAGCCTGAGAAGCATTTGTCCCCACCTCATCTCTTTTTTCGGCAGTTCGCATTATCACTTGATAAATATCTTATAACCTGATGCACTGTGTTACCCAGAGCTGCACCTAGGAGACCTTTGTGTGACTTTTCCTGTCCCAATGCCAGAGATTTAATGCATCCATACAGAAATTCATGACTTGATGTGACATGTTAAAGAGACCTGAAATACCCTTGCCATTGTATGTTAGGTACATTTCAAACTCTCTCACACTACAAGGCTTTAATGGTTTCCTATGCTTCTGTGAAAAATCTTCGCTTTTCCTTTGTTTTTTTTGCCTTTGCATGGAAATTAGTCATATACAGCAGTCCAATTAGTTATCCTGCTAGAACCACAGTTTCTCACTCCTGTTCTGCATAATTATGCAATTGCTGTTAGGTTCTGAACTTGTTCTTTTCCAGCACTTATAAGTCTATCAAAGTACTGTCTAGTTGTTTGAGCATCTATTGTCCTTGATGCTCTATAAAACTATTTACATTATTGGAGTTCAGTTCACACCTTGAGCATGGTATAATCCCCTCAGGATAGTAAGGCCTATCATTGCAGAATTGGTTCTGTACCTACGTCCACTCTCACAAGTAAAACCTGTATTTATGCATGGAAATTGCAGAAATCTCATTTCACTGTATTTGTGCACTGAAATGGCATTTTCTCTTTTTAAATGTTGGTTCTGTGCATAGCCGGGGGCTGACACAATTTTGCAGTCAGAGCCCAATCTTCAAAATGATCCCTAAGCACTTCTTGTCCTTTTAACTCATAAGGTAAGATTTTCAAAAGCGCCTGTGGGTGGCCCAGCTCTGTGGAAAACTACCATTCAGCGTTGGCAAAGTTAGTGTTGAAAAGTCTACCCAGAGTTTTGTAGATTATTAAGATCTCCAGTATGATAGCACTATTTAACTCTAAGGTTCATGTGTGTGTGTGTGTGTGTGTGTGTGTGTGTGTGTATATAGATATATATATATCTATATACACACACACATAGATAGCTAGATAGCTAGATAGATAGATAGATAGAATCTTCTCGTGGTATTAGAAATTGAGATCTAAGCACAAAACATACTAAAAATGTCCTTGCGTCTACAGGACATTTTGATTTTCTCCCTGCTGTACTTTTCTCAGTACCCAACTGCAGTCAGCCATGGCTCTGAACCTTAGAAGGGTTCCTGTAGGACTGAAATCAACATAAACTCAGTTTAGAAAGGCTCTTTTATCATGAAGGGATTCATGAAAAAATCAAGTGCAAAGTATTTCATTGATTAAAGCTTATTTAACATGTCTGAATAGCCTTCCAAAAGAGGCCAGCTCTCTCAAACATTGCTGCATTTCTGTAAGTTTTGTATTGATGTTTCCAACATGATTGTTATTAACGTTAGAGCAAAGGAAATGTGTTTGCTTTCCCCCAAAGGAAAGCAGGCCTTTGCTGTGGCTAGCACAACCCCCCTGCAGTGAGACTTCAGTTAACACTACCGATTTACTGGCTGTTGGGAAGCCTCCTGTGCCATCAGCCCAGCCACTGAGTTGTTCACTTACCTCTTTATATTTAGAGATCTATATTCTTCATTGACCTCATTGCTAATGAAAGGACAAGGCAACAGCAGCTACCTTTGACTTGCAGAATGCTTGTATCAGATGTATGTCATCTCAAGAAGTTCCCGTTTAGGGAGGGAACGTTTTAAATGGGGAATACAAGTCTTTTCTCAAGACTTCTGTCATCTTCAGTTTCTACACTGACCCTTGGATATTGGAGGAGATAGCAAGACACTTTTTAAGGAGAAGAAAAATGTTTCACCACAACCTTTTTGGGCAGAAAGTTTTTTTCAAGGGGGGAAAAAGAGTCATCATTACAGATAAGGATTACATTAAAAAAGTGGGCGGCCTTGGAGCTGGCCAGCATGAGAAGATTGAGGTGATTGCACAGAGTCACAGGTTGAGGTGGTGTCATGTAATGTAGGACCATGACTCTCACTCCGTTTTGCATTTTGTAATAACTACATCCATGCAGCATGAACAGTTGGGGAACATATACTATGCAAAGTATGGCTATGATACTAGGCTCTTTTCATTGCTGAGTTTTTGAGGGTACCCTCTTGAAAGTGCATCTCAAGGTTCAGTTTTTAAGCAGTCATAGGAGGTCTGTCTTAATTCTACAGTATGCAGAGATAAGATGCATTGAAATGTGAAGATTTAGATATATTTGTAAAAAAAAAACAACATCACAGTTGCATGTGCTGAAATATGCCCTCCTCTTTAGGTAACATTAAGACACTGGTCTGAAATAACCCCCAGGATATCAGCCCAGATGCACAGCTGCATTCAGATCAGTGCAGAAAGGACTGGGGTGTTAGGGAACCAATTATAGCTGCTTGATTCACAGGTCAGCACCTGAGGGGGCTGCTCTAATGTGTCCCATGTAACTATAATGCCAGGGAGACTTGATAGCAGCGGAGAATTTGAAATGCAAGCTTACTGCTTTCCAGTGCTCACCCCTGCACCGTCTTGGTGCATACTACATGGCACTGGGGTTGGGTTGTCAGCTTTATACCATCTATAATCTTCCCCAAGTGGGGCTCTATTCCACTCTCAGAGATGGCGGAGTGGGGGGATTAGCGCGGAGAGAGTTTGGACTTCGGTGTATCGTTCCATTCCCCATTATTAGATGGCCATCTCTCCTACGCAATCCATATTTGTTAGGCCTTTGGTAGTTACTTAAAACAGTCTCGATCCCATGTCTCACTAGTCCGTGTTCGCAAAGAAATAATAATGAATGGATAAAAATCCAGCAATAACACCAAGAAAGTTCACCTTAAAATACACTCCTTAAGGAATTCTTTCAGTGTATTAACAAAGTGTCGGGAACTTTATTGAACCCAAACTGAATCATATTTATATGTGGGGGGGTTTTCAGCTACGTTGCTGTTTCAGCAGCCCTGTTTAATGAAAAGTGCTTGAGGCACAGCAGTCGAGTTGGTTGTAAAATTGGACGAGAATAGCACAGACTCTAAAGTAAATATTGCAGACACGGTGCTAGTATTTCCATGAGTGACATCGCTTCTGACTTTCTCAGGTCATCAAAGGGCATACCAAAAATTTCTGCATTTACAACCAAAGCTGGCATATATTTTATTTAACAGTGTCTCACCTCCAATTTAAAACACAACTGAGTCTTGGCAGACAAGAGGTGCTAACATGACCAAACATCATTATCTGTACTTTAACATATTGCATGTGGCCAGGGGTCCCGCACATAATCCATGTCAGGAGAAAAATACATCTATGTCCATAGTCAAATACCAAGAGCAAAGATGAAATCCCACCAAGGTCTGCAGCAGTAGTTGTTTAAGGAGTTTGTCTTCACTGAAAAGCAGCAATTCTTGGATAGACTTGATACTCCTCCAGTCTTATCTTACAGGGCCAGATCCTGGTCATATGAAAGTACATGGAAAAACTTCCACTGGCATTCGCATGGTAAAGATTATGACCCCTAATTTTTACAACAAAAGTTGGAAAATAACATCCTGCAAAATAAATTAAGTCAAATGAAAGAAGTGAATTGAAAGCCTAGTGATTAGGGTTGTGGCAAACTATGAAACTAGGGGAAACTGGGAATTCCTAAAACATTTTCTTGCCAAAATTAAGAAGAACTCTTTTCAGCCAAATAGAAGATTTTTCTTAGCCCGGCATCAAGTTTTGTTCTGTTTTTACATGTTTTTCTTTTTACGCTTTCAAAAATTATAGTTTATAGTTAATTTATGGTTTCATTGTGAAGCAGCAAGTCAAAATAGTTCCCTCAGACGTTTGAATTTTTCTTACTTTATTCTGCCAAAAATAGTCATCAAATGTGGTCACAAGAAGTAATTAAGTTTCCTTAAGTGCTTGAGGCAAAGCAGTTTAGTTGGTTGTAAATGCTATGGGAATAACATGGACTGTAAAGTGAATATTGCAGACATGGTGCTAGCATTTGCATGAGTGACATTGCTTCTGTCTTCCTCAAGTGGTCAAAGAGCACAACAGAAATGTCTGTATTTACAACCAAAGCTGGTGTACATTTTGTCTGACAGCGCCTCACCTCCAATTTAAAACACAACTCAGTCTTGGCAGGCAGTTTAGAGAGGTGCTAATGTGGACAAGCATAATTTGTGCTGTTCAAATGGTGCTGCAGGAAAGTTGCAGGATGATTTACTTTTTGATTAAATGCTTATTTTAAAAAAATCCTAAGACCGGTGCTAAATAATGCTGATGCCTTTAAAGATCACGCCTGCTTTAAAATTTGTGATAGAATATTTTTGCCTAATTAAATGAAATCAGGATGCCCTACAAAATTCTTCACTAGCTGGTGAAATGAAATGGGAGTCATCTCTAAACCCCTAAGAGGATGGGTTAAATGCAACTTGGCCAGAAGAACTCGAGCCCAGAGAGGCATTTTTTTCTTAACAGCTCTGCAGACTATACTGGGGATGTGAAATTGTAAAATTACTCAAAGACAGTCTTCCTGCTGTAAGAGTCGAGAAGAAGCCTGAAGTTAAAGAGAATTGAATCAGAGTCTTTCAAAATGATACTCCTAAACCGCTTAAGAGGAAAGTTTTACTTGTGTAAGGAAAACAACTTGCAGAGCTTGGTACCTGACCCCGCTTTGACGGTCCTGTATCCTGGCCATTTGTGTGCTGCCTGTCCTGAACGTAGGACCTCTATGGAGATTTAAGACTTTCATCTGTTTGAGGAAATGGGAGTACTTGAAAGAGGAGAAGAGGAGCTACAGGTTTGCAGTAATGGGTGCTCAGGCATCTCTGCCCACATCTGTAAGTACTACAGCTGAGTGTGGACACACAGAATAATCCTATCCCTTCAAAAGGAGGAGGGAGGAGAGAATTAGCATGATTAACCTGCATCTGCTGTAACTGTTTCATCTGTCCACCCTTTTCCATGGTAAGTGGATGCTAAGCCACAATAATTTACCACATTTCAGTAAGGGGTAAATTGTAGTTTAGCTTCGCTTACTGAGAGCTAGGCACAGACCAACACAATAGTTAAAAGAGATGCACCATGGACGTGGCAAGGCCTCCTTCCCTGTTATAACTGTTGGCAAACACCCCCAGTTGGTACCAGTAAGATGTTTGTAATTCTTGCATTGAGACTTGCAAACAAACAGTTTATTCTCATTGAAAGCGCGGCTATCGGGAAAAGTTTCCCAGTTCCACAGCAAATTGTGGGGGAGGTTGGGATGGCTCTGTTCCTAATGCTCAACCCTTCCCTGAGACCGATAGATCATCCCAGCCACTGATGCGTTATACATAGGGTTTAGAAAAGGGATGCTCCAAGGAGCACTAGAATAGATAACATTGCACTAAATCAGAGGTATCTGTAAAAAGAAAAATATCTCTAGCCGAAGATTAGTTGCATATGAGGGCCTCGTTCTTCTACTTCAGCCTGCACCCTGTGCTACATTATCGACGTACACAAGATGCTTTTCAGCGAGACCCTATAAACCTTTGTGGTGGCAGACTGGATCTTAACATCAGCACCTTTCTTAATGTCTTAGTTAGAGTTAGTTATCGCTATGAGAAGCTACGAGATAGCTTCCAAAATTTTTCTCTCTGTTGGAGAGTGCTCATACTGGTTTATACCTTTAGTTTTCTGCACGAGTCGGAGATTTGTTTTAATGAGACAGTCCTGAAACATAGGGATGGAATCACAGTCCATAAACAACGTTGTCTTTCGAGCCAGAGTCAATTAATCACGAATTCTAGTTTAAGTTTTTTTTCTGGACGAGGAAGAGTTGGGAGGGGGAAGGCAGGAGCACTCGCCTTGTAGCAGGAGCTGGAACCGGGAGCAATGGGCAGCACTGCAGGGACTGCACGCCGGTGGTGACTGCATGGGGGCAGAGGAAGCAGCAGCTAGTGAAAGAGGGAAGAGGGAGCTGGTCC
>NW_017728997.1:12773521-12774052 GCF_001723915.1 Gavialis gangeticus | reverse complement strand
TTAATCACGAATTCTAGTTTAAGTTTTTTTTCTGGACGAGGAAGAGTTGGGAGGGGGAAGGCAGGAGCACTCGCCTTGTAGCAGGAGCTGGAACCGGGAGCAATGGGCAGCACTGCAGGGACTGCACGCCGGTGATGACTGCATGGGGGCAGAGGAAGCAGCAGCTAGTGAAAGAGGGAAGAGGGAACTGGTCCCCCCCACCTCTGCCTACGCTGCCCCTTGGGTCCTAGCTATTTCTGGATTATGCTCCTTTCTCCGGCTAGCTCTACAGGCTGCAATCAGTCTTGCCTTTCACTACTCCTGCACAGTCATTTGCATTCATTTGTTTTCAGCTTTCATCAGCTTGGCTTTGAACTATCATTTCAATCTGGGCAGCCCCAGGCCCTGGACCCTGTAGGTTTCCGCAGTTATTTATTGGTAGAGGCTGCTTCATCAAGCACAGAGCAGAGCGACACAGCTAACACTTCCACCTTCTAATAGCAGGATTGCTGGGAGGGTCAGGGCCAGAACAGCAGCATGGACATGCTCCAC
>NW_017728997.1:12747718-12768521 GCF_001723915.1 Gavialis gangeticus | reverse complement strand
CACAGAGCAGAGCGACACAGCTAACACTTCCACCTTCTAATAGCAGGATTGCTGGGAGGGTCAGGGCCAGAACAGCAGCATGGACACGCTCCACGCTGGGTTTGGGCAAAGCGAAGGAAAGCCCCTATTCACGGCTTGGATGTATTTGCTGTCTCTGGTGGCTCGGATTAACAGTGTGACAATCCAACATCTCCAGCTGCATCATGTCCTGCTTGCCTGATCTTAACTGAGACCCAGACAACATCATGCACTCACACAGCCTCTATAATTATCCACCAGGCTATCTTGGCTCTTGCATCTCCAGCCAAAGCTGCCAATCTCTTTCTCTTCCATCCCTAACCAGCCAGGCTCACTTGATAAGTCCCCTTAATTGGCTAGTTGGGATCACTGGAGTTTACCTATTCTGCCCGGCTGATTTGCTAACAAGGCTCAGCTGCCTTTCTTCCACCCCTGACAGGATGGGAAGGGATTTATAAAGTCTGGCTAAGCCGATGGGCTTCAGATCGGCTTTGTCCAATTTCCTGGTAACTGATCCTGGTTGGGAGCAGGCCCACGGGTGGGCTGTGCCTCCCCTGACAAGAGGTCTTCTGTGCACTGAGAGCGGTGATTTCTTTCAGGAAAGAAATGCATGGGGGTTGAATGCCTATCTCAAGTGATTTCTTTCTTTGTGCCCCGAAGAGCCAGCGAGCCTTTATAACAAGCACTGTATGCAAAAGAAAATAGCGATCCTCTCTGTCCTGTTGTTGCTCTCCAGAAGTATTACTGCATCTGGTGCCTTGAAAGCAGCAGGATTTATCACACGACTGCAGTTCTGTTAGTTGACTGTTTTTGATGGTTAATCTTATTTTCTCCAAGCTTAACTGTCCTTCACTGCAGCATGATGCGAGTGTGGGCATAGCCGTCTCTAGTGGGAGATGACATTCTGCCACAATCCCAGTTATTAAATGGTGGTGTAAATAAAAACGGACAAAAACTGACTTGATCCTAAATCTTATTCGCTCCCGCCCCCTCCATCCCCACACACACACACACACACACACACACACACACACACACACACACACACACACACACGTCAGGAGAGCCCCAGCCATTTGTTGCTGGCAGGCCAGGGCACACTTCATTAGTGTGTACTGTGAGGAAATCCTGGCTCGCGGAGCCAAGGGTAAGCTGCAGACATATTTCATAATCACTCTAAACTCTGTATTATAACACTTGCTCTAAAGTAAAGTTACTGAACCATGGCTCCATATTGCGGTACATTAAAATGCAATGATAATTACCCTCATTACGAGAGCATATATTTATGACAGTCTGGAGCACTTGGCTCCAAAAGGTGTGAGGAAAAGGCTTTTGTGCCCATGGGATGCAGTCTACTGAGGGCAAGGGCCAGGCAATCCAACACAAAGCTGATAGGATTATTTCTACTAGGAGATAGGAACAGTGCTGTCAGTCTGCCTAGACTGCTCCTCCTTTCACCATTTCCTATTCAAGGGAGATGGGTCTAGTTCCCTGCTCACAGCCCTGAGCTTTCTCACTCCCTTCAGAGGACAGGTTAGCAGGTGAATTGTAATAGTTGGTCTTTGCTGCTGTTGTCCCCTGTTCCAGTCCCCTAGCAGGGTAGCTGCAAATGTGGATCAAGTCCAAGGAACTTGGTCAAAACCAGCTCTGTTTTGCTTCGTTTCATTTGCCAAAAAACTCCCCCAGAGCTTCTGATTGGCTGATGTTCACAAGCTCTCTGATTGTAATGTGTCTGGTAAAGTTTCAACTCTAATAAAACTTTTTCCCTACCGTTCCCCACCCTTTGCCCCCACGCAGTCTGAAACAGGTCAAGTGTAGAGCACGTCACACAGTACCATTTGTTTCCTCATGTACACCTGAGAAGTTGTCCTCTTTGGTTCTTGTCTGATAGCTCATAAAACTTGGTGGAGTGTGGGCTGAAAACAAAACCAAAAAAATCAAATTTGGGGGCACCGGTGTTCTGAAGAAAATCAAGAATGTTCATGGAAATTGGACAACTTTCAAGAAAATGTTTGGCCTACCTAAAAGTGAATTATTTGCTGAAGAACATTGTGATGGAAACCTTTCAGCCAGCCCTAGTCTGGTGTGATAAGAGATGTTGGTTAGTTCACTATAACGTCACTGTAGCAGGCCACTAGATTTTTTGACTGTATGTAATAATCTAAAGTTGCTATAGCATCAAACACCACCCAAGCTGATTTCATTATATTCTTATTAAAGTTTACTTGCTAAGGCCCCTGGCAGACATTACACTTAAGACTTAAGATGTTGCATTTACGTAGTAACCCAGCTCCATGTTTAGGCAATTAATGATACAACAAAATACGAAATAAGCCACAAAATAATTACACAAAATGTCTAATAATTATGTGGCTGTTTTTCATTGAATGTGTGACAAGGTCCCTGCCACAAAGCCCAATTTCAGATGCATGGGCCAATCGGTCCTAGCCTGGGAATCACATTGGTTCACCGAGCAACCAACTTGCTACTTGCCGATGCAGGGGAAGCCTGGGATCACTATCCCAGATCCCCCCTGCACTGGCAAGTAGTAATGGCACAACTGGGATCGTATCCCTGATTGCAAAATCATGGGTCCTGCCACGCACACGTGGCATGGCAAGAGGCATAATGGTTGGGATCAGGGAACCGATGCCATTGCCCCATTAAGTGAACATGTGCCAAGTCAGAGGCATCACACCTGCACTATCAGTGATAAAATCCAGCCCTTCATTTACACACACTGTCTATGATGCAGAAGTGTACTTCTATATGGGCTTCTTTCATCTTATTTCTCATTCATAGATTCCTGTAGGCATATTAGTAGAAAACCAGTCAGCTGGGTAATCATGCTAATTAAAAAAGATGTAAACTTCCCAAGTAGCTGACACTTAGTCATTACACCAAGCTGTCATGCTTGACTGAGCTAACGGTAATTTCGATATCCCATTATATCTGGCTGATATGAGCTGAAAAGATGTCTGCTGGGTTTCTTTAGAAACTTGCAACTGCAGTCCTAGTAGTATTGATTGCCATGCATTGCTGACAGATGTGAGATGTGTTTAAGAGGAATTGTGCCTTAGATATTCTTTTATTTAAACTGCTCAGAGCTGTGTCATTTCTAAAAATATATTCTTTTCTGCATTGCACCCGAGAAGCCACATAAACACTACCCTGCCAGTAGGCTCAATCTTCTTTACAGCTGTGGAATTTTACTCTCACTTTTCATGTTAGTAAACAGTATACATCAAAGCATAGATCTGTTTGAATAAGTTTTAAGGGTATGTTACCTACTGTCTGATTTTATCGGAGCTTATAATATAGGTCGGTTAGACCTGTTAAGTTCTAGAGTTACGTGCTTTCACTGTAAGCCATCTTGAGCCCTTTTTGAGGAGGGCAGCGTATAAATCAGTTAAATAAATAATCCATTATTAAAGCAGTCACTTTTCAACAAAGGTGAAGGTAGTGGAGTGGAAGAAACCAAGCGTGTTTGGGATTCCTTTGGCTTTCTCAGAAGTGGAAGACTTATTTTTTTGACCAGGGAGTCAATCAACAATGGTTCAAATTACCCTACTGGCTAATGAAAAGCTATCAGTCAGGGTGGAGAAACTTGGAGAAGCCTAAGCTGGTCCTGGAAAACAGGGAAAATGACCCCACGACAAATATAACTTTCTATAAATATTCTAAACCATGTAACAATGTATGCACTTGGATTAATTCCCCTTCTGTATGAAAAAGCCAAGGGCGCATTAGGATCACATAATTAATTTTGCTTGATTTTTCCCCTTCATTGAGGGCTTTATCATGGGTTGAAGGTCCTCTGAACATCACATTGGTCCATTGGGTCAAGGTGGACTTAAATGAAAAATATCTATATCATCACCAGCATCACCCTCCATAGCAAATATGTTGCCTGGGAGGATCTCCCATCTAAGGCTAGCCCTAGCTTGACTCTGTTAACTTGTGAGATCAGATACTATCACAAAAAGATAGTATGGGCCAGATACTCATATCTTACCGAGCTGGCCTCAGCTCAAGATCCAAGATGAGGGAGTGTGAAAGCACAGGCAGCTTTACAGTCCCTTAACCCTTCTCTAATTTACACAAGGCTACCCATAGCCTATCATAATTGCGTCCTTTTTCCCCAGTGGGCAGGAGCAGGGTAGCATGATGTTAGGCCACTAAAGGAATCCTTCATGGTCCAGCCCCACATAGTTTATGGTTGATTTTTGCTGGTACAAAGTACCCACAGTGGTAGTGAATATGGACTTGCCCTTTTATCTAAATGAGTTCTTGAGTCAATACTATTGTCGCAGCTTTGTAGCTAAGAGAATCCTACAACGGTCCCTAACTCCAGCCTTAGCTTGTTTTCCCCTTCAAGTTTCCCAGCTCATTAAAATGAGACAGAACAGAAGATATCAGGCTCTGCGATGAAAAGCATCTTGGAAATGACTGGCGGTGATAAAGATTGATGCCAGGTATCTCTTACACTGAGTGCCTCACACGAGTTCCTCCCCACACAGTATCTGTTATCTTGAACACTGGCCAAGCTGTTTGGTGATCAGCCTTAACTGAAGTCAACTGGAGTCTTTTAATGGACTTCAATGGGCTTTGGATGGCACCTTGTGTACTTCACATTTCTGTCCTTTAGATAATTATCTCAATATTTAAAAATTGCTTTAGCTCATGTCCTGTGTGAGCATCAAATCACTCTACCGGTGGTGAGTAATTATTTTCTAGGATTTGTTATATTTCAGTGGGCATATCTACATTTGCTGGATGGGTTTACTCCAGAGTAATTTACTCTGGAATAAACCCACCTTGGGCAGCCATCTACATGTGTACCCATTTGGAAGCAGATTTGCAGCTCCTGGCAGCAGTCTGCTCCTGCACCCTCCTGCTCTGCACCAGCCAGGGGGAGCTTCAGGGTCCCCCTGGGTGCTAGCCCAAGGGCTGGCAGGGAGCATGGGGCTGGGAGACAGCTGTCTCCTAGCAGGGTCTGGGAGCCTGCTCCCTGCCCCTGGGAGATGCCTGCTGCCGAGGCAGGCTCTGGTGGCAGAGCCTGGTTGTGGGAACAATGTCCTCCTACCCTGGTGGCAGGGAGCTGCTGACCCCAGCTCCCCAATCAGGGGCAGGCAGGTTGGAAACAGCCATGCGGGAGGGGCAGGTCCCAGCCCCCTACCCTGATCTGCTGACAGAGCAATCTCCCAGCCCCAGCACTGCAATCACAGAGCTGGGGCAGGGAATACGTTCCCAGCCCCCCCTCCCTGATCATGAATCTGGGGCAGGGAGTGGGCCGTTGTTCCCCCCCTTGGAGCTCCAGTGACAGAGCCTACCCCAAGAGTAGGCAGCTCCCAGGGGCAGAAAGCAATCTCCAGCTCCCTGCTGCCTAGGTGACTGGGAGCAAATTTGCTCCCAGTCAGCTGTCTGTACATGCCTTACTGTGCAGTAATTATTCAGCAGTTAATCTGCTACTTGCATTTGCAGGTAGAAGATTAACTGATGAGCAGGGCAAATTACTGCACAGTAAGGGTCTGTATGGTAGACGGTGATGGTTACTAAGCAGTAATTTGCTCTACTGCACAGCAAACACTATCATTTAGACATGCCTAGTGAATACTGGGAATAGAGCTGATACTGCTGGGTAGAGCGCCATACCTTAGGCATGGACAAAGTTTACCTTTTAGAGCATAAATTCTGTGGAAGTCATCAGAGTATGCATAAAACTAGACTTTGTTTCAAGCACATGGTTTCAGAAGCTGGAGTTTCCTTGTTCAACTCTTAAAGGGCCAACGCAAAATTTCCTGTTTTCCTCCCTTCTTTACGTCGCTGTAGACTGCAATAATGTAGCCACCCAGTTATTTTGGAGGCTGAAGAGATTGAGGGGAGCAAGAAGGTTCAATTTCCCCTTTCCTCCTGAGAGTTTTGAGCCAGCATGTGTAACGTTTGCATGACTGGGCTTCTCTGTTAGTAGATAAAAGTTGGAAAACTCCACACAAGTAGAAACTTGTGAGAGGTAAAGATAATGTGAATGGTGATTGTACTTCCTTATCATATGCCTTGACATTTTGGTTTAGTTTACAGCAGGCGCATCTACACACACATTACTGCACATTAACTAATCACACTTAAGTTTGCTACCCGTATTTGCAGGTAGCAAATTTAAGTCCGATTAAGGGAATTTACTATGCAGTAAGTGCGCATGTGTGTAGACACACATGCTTAATGAGCAGTAAGTTAGGCAACTGAGCAGTAATACATCTCGCGTAGACACATCCAGCGTGGAGCAGTGGCAGAGCTGTTAAAGTGTCTTGCTATTGCTCCGGAGGTAGGGCGTCAAGCCCTGGTGTACCAAAGGGGTGTCCACAGCTAACCAGCTGAGGTCACCTGAGCATCCACCTCACTCCATTGTGTGCCATTGACTAAGAAACCGAGTTACTAGAGTAACCCAATGGGCCATTGGCTCCGATCAGCCCTTCCCTCCTTATAGGAAGGCACAAAAAGTCTGCACTGAGACCACAGACTTGCACTACATTCTACATATATTTGTCTCTGCCTGTATAAAAACTTCCGATCCCTGCTGGAGAGACTGGCATCCTGGCATTATGAAAAAGAGGGCAAAGTTCATCTCTGTCTAAAGATTCAGAAGCTGTCATCAGATCAATGTATGCCTTCCAGTGCGGCTTGCAAAAATCGTTTCTCAGCTAATATCCTCAAGGACAAGATACAGTCCAATTTGCCTCTTCCAGGAGGTCTTTTTGATTGCTTCAGAAAGCAATATTGTAAAATGGGAGGGGGAAGGGGAAACTTTCCACTGAAAGCTGAAACCAATTACAGCATTAGTTACCCACAAAGACAGAGAGACTATTCCATATTACATAATGAGGTCTCAGTTTTTCTACAAATTGGGAATTGTTTTAATGAGATTATGAAAGCACTCCCTTAAACATGTCAGAAAACAGCCAAGTTTTGTACATCTGGCTCTTCCCCCCACTGCAGCATTAGTAGATTTGGTTCAAAATTTAGTGGTTGATTCATACACGGATAAACCTTGAATCCTGCATGAGTAGGTAAGCTTACAGAAGTCATCTAAAGCTGCACAAGACAATGCTGGAGTCAATGATCTAGTGGCTTTGTTTTTATGTGCTAAGGAGTTATAATGGAGACAGAGGATTTAACTCTTTTAGATGCTGATTGACACAGAAAATGAAAATGGTAAATAATGTTCCTACTACATTTATTTAAAGTGGCATGCAGGGCTTTGGCACATACCCGACAGATTAGTTAATAAGATTTGTGCACAGAGCTCCCATGCTATGCTTTGGAGATGTACCCCCTGATGTGCCGATATGCAAGCTGCACATCCGTTTTCAAATGCAGGAACTTAACATGCCTAACTCCTATTCCTGTCTCCAGTCAGTGGGGCTTTATTGTTGCAGCTACTATGATTGTTATTATTACTATTGTAGGGAAAGTTGGGGAGAGAGGAAGGAATCTTCTTCCCTTCTTTCCCTTTGAAAAATCTGATCTTTTCTTCCTCCTGCCTCCATCACTAGGTGGTGTAGATTACTATGCCGGACACGGCAATGCAATGTATGTCATGCATTATTGATGCAGGAGTTCATGCTACAAGAGGTTTCCATAGAAAGGATTAAACACAGAGGACCTGGCCCATGAGACTGTACACTGGCCAGCTACAGTAGCAGCACTGGGGGAGTCTATAGGGAAAAGTGCTGACTTTCTGTATGGCTAGAGACTTGGAAGAAATGCCAAATTCAGTGGGTGTTGCTGATCCCATTGGGGAAGTTATATGAGTTTCTTCAGCTAAGCCTGGTATTTGTGAAATCCCAATCAGGGTCTTTCTATCTAGTCATCATCTACAAAACCGAATTGCCTCCACAAGTCCTGGGAGTCAGTCGAAAGTGGATTTATTGAGTGCTACGAAGAGTTGGCTTTTTTGTCCGTCTCTCTTAGTTACATAGGATTAATATTGCAGCAGAGTCCAGATGCCAGTCAAGGCAGGAATCTAGTGTTAGGAGCTGTACAAAAATTGCAGTAGGAAAGACTGAAGATGTCGTATAAATGTGACAGAAGAGGAAATGGGGGAAGTCCTCTGGTCCTTTGTATGCATGTCAGTACATATCTTCCAATACATCAAATCAACACCGATTTTGTTCGCATCCTTATATTACAGTACGTTCCATCTGCCCTTTTGGTATGTTTTGAAGCTATTGCATGTTAATGGATTTTGTTAACATCAGAAAAACATCTGTGTGAAAGCGGCACAGCCTTTATTCAACTGATTTTTTTTTTTGCTTCCTGTCGATACTCAGAATGATACTTGCGTATTTTAGTAACAACAGATTTTAAACCTACTTTTTACTCCGTTAGCACCGCATCTCAAACACCATCTTGAAAGTGAGGTGGATTCAATTCTGGTTCCTGCATCAACAAACAAGCTCAGTTCCAGTTACAGAATTTCTAATGTTACTTGAAGAGCAAGACGCTTACCCCAGGTGTGAATGTGGAGCAGAGCTGACCTTATCACACTAGTTGTTAAGAAGAAAAAATATCTTTGATTTGGAAAGTGAACAGAGTTTCAATGGGAGTTATTGAGAAACAATGCAACCCAACAATGTCATTCTTCCCATCACTTTTCAACACATAACTGCACTTCCTTGATTTAAGATGTGTATCTCTCCTCTATTGCATAGTACTTTCATCAGCTAAGGAGAGCTGGAATATATTTAAATAAATCCCAGTCATTGCAACAAAAGTACTATCATTGAGCATAAAAAAGAGCCCTGTAAAAACATTGTAGTACTAATACCAAGCTGGTAGCTACAATTGTTTATCACTCTTCCGGGTGATCAATACTGGAGTTTACCACATCTCAGTCTTTCAATACCATCGATTGTTTTAACAATCCTACTTGACAGTCCCTCCATGTATGTAAGAGCTGTAGTAAGATATTATCACGACTTCTGAATGTTCTGGATCCATTAGAATCACAGAACAAAATTCTTCACTACGGTTGCAAGGACAGTAAATCAGTGAATGCAATAGGGTCGCATGGCAAATTAGTCAATGAAGAGCGTGGCCCTGAGAGGGAGTTGTTATCTGTTTAGAAGCAGCATTAATGGTCAGAGAAAGTGGATACCTCATGTTTCTTCCAGTGTATTTACAGTATAATATATTCAATTCCATCAGAAATACTTTTGGAAAGAAGGCTAGAAGGCCGAAGGTCCACCCATTCCTACTGGCCGAACATGGTTTCTATAGCTAACAGCACTGTACGTAGCCAACATCTGTCTTTCCAAATTCCCTTGGCCTCTTGGGATCAAGGAACAGGATCACTGTACTTGGGCACCCTATTTTAACACTTTATTATTTTAAATACTTTAGTACTGAAGACAAGAGCACAAATATTGCTCATTAACTCCCTGTCATATCTGAAAGGCACTATTACAACATCCCTCAAGCACCTGCCAATTAACCTAGTTTATTGTGTAGAGGGGAAGTGTCTTTGCTAATGGACAGCCCTGTTGAATATCTCTTCAGAAAATATACAGCATACATAGCTAGGTTAGCATATGGCCCTATTAATTGATATATAACACTTCCGATTACTAAAGGAGCACTTAAAAATCACACTTACATCGGATATTTTTAACTGATTGTTACAAGTAACACCTACAATGACTATAACTATGAGCAATTGGAAGTAGGAAGCTTTCTTGTTTTGCTTTGCAATTCATTTCCATTATGTGTTTGAGAACACGCTTCAGACCGTCTCATGGTTTTCCCTTTGTCTTCATGTGAACAGTCCTACTGAATGCATGTTTGTCAAGTAAGTGTTTGTAGCGTTGGGCTCCCTGTTGGTTTCTTCTGTTGCTGGTACAGAAGAGCATTCAAAAACTTGCAAAATGTGATAGGGTCCCCCAGACTTGTTCTTGGACTATACATGCTGCTAGGAGCACGGGTGCTTATGTGCCATGCATGACTTTAAGAGAAGGACCTTGGACCCAACTAGCATTTCATAACTGCATTTATATTGATTTTACCAAGTAGAAAGTTTCACCAGATGCCTATTGTAGTCAAACGGGTTGCTCGTCACTGTTGGTTTGCAAATTAATCCTGTTAACTATAAAGTTCCTAATGCAAAATGTGCATGCTGGGAGGTGCATGTTGTACTGTTGTTTATACACATGTTCAATCCCCCCTTGACATTTTGTGGGGGAGTTGGTGGAAGGTTCATTTGCTCAGAAATACATCTGCTGCATCAAGCCATTGGATTTGTTCTTTAAATCTGACTTTGCCTGATTGCAATCTTGACTGACAGTAGAGCAACTTGTGCAAGATTTTGCAAAATCTCTTTCCTAAGTGCGTAGACGTGATTGCAATTTTAGTCTGCATGTTTCTAAAGCCTGATTCATGCCAAAGTCATGAACATCGTAATGATAGGTCCTGAAAGTCGTCACACTCGTGTCATACCAAAACATATCTTCTTACCATTTTCCTTTTCCTCTCAACACAATTTTTTCTGCAGACTTCAGGTGTACTAATAGTAGATGAAGGGCACAGTGGCAAAGTGATTATGTAAAGTGTGGTGCTACAGCTAAAGAGAGATGAGTTTTTGCTTCAGGCTGGGCTTATGCTAAAGACTGCTATTAGTTGATGCAGGAATAAATATCATACCTGGTTGCCTGTTGAATGAAAGAGAGATGGACACGATGCTAGACACATCGCTCCCCTGTGGCCTACTGGCTCCAGGCACTGGTGTGCCTCAACAAGGCAAACCCAATAGACGTGTAGGGAGAAGTGAGTCTTGAATCACGGCTATGGGGCCAATACCTGCCTCAGCCATAGCTACACAATCCTGCTGAGCTTCCTAAGGGATGGCAGCTGAAGGGACAATGTTTGCCTTTCAATGTTCAACTTAGGAGACAAAAAGAAATTGGAAACCAAAAATCCAAAATGAATTCTCTTTCTGCGACCCCATACCTGGAAAGCAACCTAATAAGTTGTTTTCATGTTTGCCTGGCCAACATGCATCTCGCATGCCAACCTTCTTATAGCCTTCTGAAAAAGAAATGCTACCAACAACTGCCAGGCTGACAAACCTTGCTCTGTTGTGTAGCTGTGCAAATTAGGGCATTGTTATATGCTCGTTACATGAAGAACCTGCTCCAGTTAGGATTTCATTCATCACCTGGTAACTATGAGAACCTAATCATACTGCTTTGTATTTAATGCTTGTGGTGTAGCCTCTGACCTTTTTCACTCCCCCTTCATCCTCAGATAAGTGAACTGAATTTGGAGCTGAACTTGCCGTGCATGTAAATCACAGTAAGTGGCAAAGTGACTTTTTCTTGATTTGACAGAGAGTATTAAGCACTGTGCCTTTGTTCCTTACACTCCTGAATATAAGAATTGGCTAACTATACATACTGTGAAAGCTATCGTATCACGCTGTTAAAACCTAAGGAGCTTTTTATTGGACTTTCATGCTAAATAACCTTAAAGGTACCTCCCGGTGTTTTTATATAAATTATAAATGTTTTAAAAATACATCAGAAAAAATACTTTAATAGCACAATTTCCAGCTGCGGAGTCTCATGCTACGTAAACTTTCAATTATGGCTATTTATCCCTTCCCCCACCAAAAAGAAGCTGTTTCATAAGATTCAATTAGAGCTGTTTATTCAGCTTGAATAAAAGATTTGTTCAGGCCCTTGGCCCCTACAGCCTTGATCTTTCTCGTGGAACTCCTACAAATGCGCCTTCCTCTGAAATAGTGCTGTTCAGGAAGTCTGGCACAGAGTGATCCATGAAACACAGTCATCTGCTATGTGTTTTTTAAGTGCTTTCTCTAATCATCTGATCTTGCAATTTTTGGATGTAAATTAACTAACCTACTACCCCCTTGCAAAATGGATTGAGCTCTGGTGTGTTGAACAGAATCCCATCAATACGATAGGGTAGGTCCAAAGAGAAAGATAGAAATGTGACGTCACAGAATCTGTCCTGGGTGTATTTTGTGCCTAGGCTCATGCAATGCACGGTCACCAATTTAAACAGAAATCCTATTGCTGTCTTACAAACTCAGCACCTAGTGCCCCTTGATTACAAAAGATATTTCTAGAAGTCACATGCTGCTCCATCCGTTATTGTACATTAGCGACTTGGTTGTTAACCTTCTGAGAAAGATTATTCCTTAACTCAGGGCTGTCTAGCTGGTGGTCCATGAGCCACATGTGGCCATCAAACAGTTAGCATGCAGCCTGTGGGCTACTGGTACAGCTGTGGTGCATTGGGGTGGACTGGGATGCCCAAGCTGTGCACCTAGCTGGGGAGGGAGCCAGGCTGCTCTTGTTGCATATGAGAAAAGCAGAAAGGGGGTTGCCTACATGGCAGAGGGGCACTACTGCATGTGTGACAGTGGGCCACCAGACTGTCCATATGGCTGGGAGGGATGCGGGCAGCTAAGTCGCACACACGGCTGGGAGGGAAGGAGAGAGCTGGGTTGCACGCATGGCCATGAGGAGAGTGGGCAGCTGGCCTTCTTGTGTTGGACGATGGGGGCCAGGGAGGCATGCTAGGCTGCCTGCATGATACAGAGCCATGGAGGCCCCCATGACCGTGGCCCAGGCCATGTGTGGCTCCAGGGTGCCCAAAAGTCGGACAGCCCTGCTTTAACCAGCCACAACAACTTCTGTGGCCATAACCTTTATTTTATCTCTTTCTGGACAAAGGAAATGTGACCACAGTACATTATAGACACGCTGCCTATGCTTTCACCAAATGGAGTTTATGGCAAATAGCCTTAAACAGTATGGAGCTGGCTATACCATTAGTGCAGGGTAAGGGTAAGATTTAGCACTAATAGAGAATAGCACAAAGCCAATACCCCAGGTAAGCTTCCAAAACTGATCTTGGTGGAGAATTATAGGACACCAGTGTGATGCATGCTTGTTTCTTCTAACCTACGTTTTGTGTCTAATCAAACCCTTCCCTCACTTTTACCTCTTTGCACATTGATGTTGACTCCAAAGAAGCTTTAGTCTCTAGCCTCTCTAGAGCCTAGTCTCTAGTCTTTAAATCATGAATAATCTACACTAAATGCAAAACATCTTCCAGAATGCCAAAATCATTTCGCTCATGGAAAGATGCTTGGTGTTAAATTAGACTGGTACAAGGTGTCCCAGTATAACTGTTATGTCTGCCCACTCCTATACAAGTATAAGCGGAGTTAAACTGCTGTCATGCTAAACTTGACAAACAGATTTTAATTACAGTGCTGTAGCTTCCTTATACCACTGTGGCATTGGACAGACATAAGACTTATATTGGAAGAGCTGATGTGTGCCCCCAACGTGCAAGTAACCCCACCCATTTTTAGTGTTATGCCTCTCCACTGCCTTAGCTGAACACAATCAACATTACTTGCTAATATATGGTTAGCTAAATAAGAAACAAATCCTTGGATTGTACAGTACTGTGAATTTAACAATAAGGTGCCCAAGAAGTCCATAGTACATAGCAAAGAAACTGGGTCTGTGGTTCAAAACAATAGTTCTTCCTAGATTTGATTGTTACGTTTAAAGCATAGCTCATAGGAACGCTGGTAGTGAATAGCTACCATACCCCAAAGGATCAAAGTATTATTTTTGATTGTCTCAAAACTGCTGTCTGGAGTTAGATAGCATCTGCAGATGATATGTTATAACTGTTGACAGAAGCAAATTGTGTTTTGTAACCTAGTGAAGAATAAAAAAAGAAAGATACTACAGTGCTTCCAAACACACAGACCCTGCAAATATCATTTCCCTCTGCCTTGCTATTTATTCATACTTTTTATAAATGGCAAAATGTCTTTTATCTGCCCTTTCTCAAGGGCAGTTCCCTAGTGTCATAATAATTGAAAATTAAGAATTTACAGTGTCATAATTAAATTCTACCCTTTGAACTTTTGTAGACTGTAGCTGCATATTAACAACATCCCACTCAGATCATGAGTGGCAAGAAGTATTTTGAACACCAACTGCTACAAGATAACATAACAAGCTTTGACAGCTCCCTAATTACCAGACAACCCGGTAGTTAAAAACTCTTTAATACGGTACCAGTTCTCTTCTTTGCACAGAAGTCAAAAGGTATAGCTAATTTGTCCTTTAATTGATATCTATATTGCAGCTGAAAAGGGTGTGGGGGGTGCACATATACTCTCACATATGCTTAACTATTAATTTGCAACCTATGAACAGGATGTGGGAAATAATTAGAAGGGCTGAATATCATTAAAGCAATCCTCGCTATTTTTCGGAATACTTTCAGCTGGTTACTGCTTGGGTTTGATCACCAGTAGCCTGATCCTGCATCCTTTGTCCTCACCAGATAGTATTCACTCATGCAACTAGTCATGATGGGCCCGAGTCATTGCTCTCTTTCACTGTTGCATTAGCTTAGTATGGACACCTGTGCACAGTGCAGGTCTAATGCTTTCAGGGCAGAATGGCAGTAGGGTTTTCTGTGTACTGTCTACCAGTCTTTGTGACTGAATTTCACAGTAGTAGAAATCTGGCCCAAAACAAAGATTGTGAAATCATGATCCAGAGCAAGACTGTTGTTTTAAGACACTGAGAGCACAAAGACCTGACCTCATTAAAACATACCACAGCCTCAGTGGCCTGAGATTGCATACCTATCTCATCCCCTCCTAGTTGCAAATAAACGTATTCCAGGGAGAAGTGAGAAAACGCCCTAGTGTTGCATCTCAAATATTTAATGAATGAAAATGCACATAATGAATGTTCGTAACACAAGCTCCCAATCCTGAAAAGCCTGCAACTTAACGAAGACAACAAGGCTGTGAAGGCCCAATGATTGTAATGGGAAGATAATCAGAAGTGAGCCTACAGGTAAGCTATAAAAAGGAGGGAGGGTTTGTAGAAGGTGTGGGCAACATGAATAAGGATATCTCCTCATCAAGCCACTCAATGCAACAGTATTGCCCTTTCCACTGAGCAGCTCAAATGCCCATCCGTGATGTTGGGCACTCTCTGTGCAGGAGGCAGCTTGCAAGGATCAATGCATTAATCTGCCCAGTGAGCTACTGAAGACATGCATCTCTTTCCCAGAGCAATTTAATTAATATGCTGTGGGTTTCTTAACAATTTCTGGCTTGGTGTTCTTTGGCACTTTGTGATCATGTCATGAGTGAAGTAGTTAACCATGAAAGTCGGTGGAAGACTGCTAATGAGGCCATTCTTTGGAAATGCATCATTTGATACAAATATATCTGAGAAGCAATGTCATAAACCCTGTTATGTTATAAGCAAAAAGCATAGCTCATAAGCAATGTTTGAGGGAGGGGGGTTGTTCAGTAAGAAGTATAAAATAAATAGAAATGGTACCTATGCAGAGTGCGGCTAAGTCAAAAACATCCAGTATAATTTGTATACAATGACACTGGACCAGATTTTACAGTTATTTAGACACCTTAAGACTCCCATTGATTTTAAGGGGAGGTAGATACCTATTTGCATTTAGAAAACCTATTTGTATCTATAGGCGCCTCATTATTCATGTCTGTCTGTCTTGCAAATATGCTTGGTGCATTTGATCTGAATAGTCTCACTTCAGCAAGGGATCGCCCATGGCACATATTTGTTGTAATGTGCAACAGCTGAATGCAAACTACTTGCATGCATTTTTATTGTGAAACATTAGATCGGTACCTGCATATGCCACCCTTTCTGGCACTCAGAAAAACATCAAAGCTGTAAGCCTCCAAAATGTCTTCGACAACTGAACGCCATTTTTCACGCTTAAGTCTCTCAAAAATGGCAGCGCAAAATTGTGCCAAGAAAATTCTCGGGGCAGAGAGCAAAAAACCAAAAGGTCAGCCTGGAAAAGCAGGCCTCATGGAGCAAGGAGGCATGACCTACATCAAAACAACTGAACATCCTGAGCTGAACGGAGGTCTCATGCTGCAATGGTGAGAGGGGCAGTTCACTAAGACAAGATCAGCCGATCACCAGGTTCTGTTGGTCTCTTGTGACGTTGTCAGTTAGCATCTTTTTGCAACCGATGTTTCTGATGAAGAACCTCTTGGTGGGATTGCTCATCTAGGAAGAGCAAATGTCTGAGGACCTTGGTGTATAAGGTAGGAGTAGATCGTGTGCTATTGCCAACAGAACTGTCACGCTAGTCTCTGTAAACAGTGACTTCGGTGGGTGTCAGGCACGAGCAAGTAACTGTCACGTTGCGTCATTTGGGAGATGCTACTCCAAGATTTAACACTCACCCCCTAACAGAATCAGGCATGTTATCCCTGAACTCAAAAACACACTCACAATTATGCTTATGACAACAGCCATTTTGGCCACTGAACAGTTTACAGAGGGGCTAAAACGTGTAGCTTTTGATGGTTCATGAAGTAAAAGCATCTTTCTGTATAGCCTGCAAAAGTCATGGAGGGTGTCCCACTGTTTCTTTCTGTATTGTACATCTTGCTTCAAAAAAGGTGCCACACCCTAATAGCAAAATATAGGCAGAAATAATTCTGCTGGTTACACAAGAACTGCTTGTTGGACAAATCTCCAGTTTTTTAAAGGCAGGAAGGCATCCAAAGGGATTTTTTTAAACTCCTGTTGATGTCACATGGAATAAATAGTCAGTGGCTGCATCTACATGAGCAACTAATTCAAAGCAATAAACTCTGGAGCAGTTTAAGCCAGAGTAAACTACTTCTGCACGAGACAGAACCAATATGAGCTGGGGCAAAGCAGTTTATGCCAGTACCGCTCAGCCCTGGGCTCCAGGTGGCAGTGGAGGGGCTGGCTGGGACACGAGGGTGCTGAACGTGCAGAGCTGTGTGGCTAGGCGGCAGGCAGAAGTCTGGTCCCACACTGGCTAGGGTGACCGGACACAGTGAGTGTCTACATGTGTATTTAATTGGAGTAAATTACCCCGGCCAAAAATAGTACTGTGTCCCCAACAGTACTATGTTACTGCGACATTAATTACTTTACTGCGGCATAATACCATCGCACACGTATATGGTGCTGCTTCACTCTGCAGCTAATTCATCTATTCTGCAGTTAAGCATGTGTGTAGATACACCCAGTAGTATTTAGAGAAGAACTTATTTGCCTAGTGGAGCAAAAGTCGGTGACAAACTATGACTGCCTGTGCTTGTGTATGGACCTAGAGGTAAATTAGGGACATCTGATCCTCATTAAGCTGTAGGGAAGGTGGCAGGAGTTGTATCTGGCTTTCTGACAACCCCACGTCCTTCTGCTATGTGCAGCATACCCAGAATACAGCAGAGAATATGTCCTTTTCGACTGACTTCTGAAGCACGTTAGTAATTGCCAGGGGCCTTACAAAGACACCCTCATCTTTCCTCAAGTGAGCCCCTCTGCAGTGTTACTGTTTATAACCTATAACATGGTAATTATGTTTGGCTTGATTTTTCCGCAGTAATTTAACATCCTAGCAATGTTTGTCTCACTGTGATGACACTTGAAGGCTTCCCTGCCCCGAGACACCGATATGGTTATACTGCAGTATGAAAATACGGAAGCTAACTCTAAGTACCACTGTAACGATTGTTTTGTATGGAAAGTTCCTTTTGCGGGTAGTCAGAACCCATAGGTTTGTGTCGAGCCAGGCATCGCAGTTGTATAAACGGTAGATATATTTAAAGAAAACCTATGCATAGCGTGATTGTTTTCAAGGGCCCTGATTTTTTGGTCTGCATCCAGCAGTCCGCATAGACCCTTTTCATTCTTCTGCTCATTGCTACGCTTATTTCCTGTTGAAGGAAATCCCCCTGTGTGCTCTTTGTAATAGCATGCACATGTGTCCAAAGTTAAATCAACCAGATAAATACTTCTAAATGCTAATTGCAGCCTATACTTGCCAGCTCACTTATACAAATGAAGTACTGTATAACGCCAAGCATCACAGGATCAATAAAAGGAGATAATACAAGTGAACAACGTTTATAGAATGAATACTCCATTCTCATTAACTTATCCTGGGGAAGACAGATGTATATCCCTTCCCCTCTCTTCTCATTGCCCATCTCCTCCTCTCTAAGGGTAGTGCACTCTTGCCTTAAGTAATTACCATTAAACTCAATTGAGGCACTTCAAGACAATAGAAGAACCCATGCCAAGTGTGTGTTTCTTATTACATTCCTCTGGTCTGGATTGCTTTTGGTATATGGGGGCCAGATTCTCAGCTGGCATAGGCCACCAGAGCTCCATTGACTGTTATGCCCCTTAGAGTAGTTGAGGATCTGGCCTGTGATGCATTTGCTCACTTACTGCATGGCTTGCAAACAGCTAAAAATTGAACTGGCCTCAAAAAAAGTCAGTCAGAGACTTCCAGGGAGAAGAATTTGGCCTTAAATAATTCTGTTAATTATTTCTATTATTTTGTTAATTATTCCATCAACTGGACACATTACACTGTAATATTTTTACCTCCAATTAAGGCTTTTAATAACCCTGCATTTGTGCAGTTTCTTGTAGAAACTCTAACCTGAGTGTTTGCAAGAGATTCTCCATGTGGCTGATAATACCACATTCACTGCAAATGTTCCTTTTTTTTTGGTTCCCTTTTTAACCTCTTTTCTGGATCTCATTAGGGAGTAAATGTAGTCACTACTGCTTCTGCCCGAAGGCAAACCCTGTGATGTACACTGCTCACTTAACCGACGTACATGACTTTAGTGGAAGAATGAAGTAAGTGATAATACTTAGGAGTACAAATACAACACCACAGTGCTTCACAGCAGCAGCATTTTGAGTTTTTATTTTTTGTGTGGGGCAAAAGCTAAGTTGCCCTTAAAATCACTTTCAAGTAGTATATCTGTCTTTCCACACAGCTCAAGCTGTATAATAAATGCATCTATTTATACCACTGGGGGTGTAGCTTTGTAGGGTATGCGTTTAACGTCCAACAGCACAAAATCAGAGTGCAAGAGCTGAGCTGATATCCTGCAGGATCTAAATGACATTTGAATTCAATGACCTCATGTTGCCAACATTGGCGTCCCCCACACTGTGCCTACTAGCTATGTTTAAGAATGTAATAGCCCCAAAAGGGGCCACCTCTTCAACATGTCTCTGCGTTTGCCTTCCCTTTTGCCTATTTGACTCAGGGGGTCTTGGATTCTGCTCTGGGGATGAGGACAGGGCCAGGGAAAGCAAACGTCATGCGCGCTAAAGCCCCCATGGGGAATGTATGGAGTTGGCAAACATGCTGCCAGCAAGGGAGGTCTTTAATGCATCTCCAAGGGTCTAGGACATAGGGCAAGACTGAGAGACATGGGAACTTGCTCGCCATCAGGGACACTGCTATCCAGGAGGCTTTCTTTGCAGAGAAGTTGCCTCATAGCTCTGGCAGCCTTGCTGTGTTTTTGCTTACAAGGATGGCCTCATTCCTTTCTGCAGAATGAAGCTGGCTTTTTTTTTTTTTTTTCTACAACGATTAGGGATTTAGAGCAAAGCTGGCACATGGTGATACATCTACCAACAGCTGCCCTGCCTCCAGATTTAAAAAGAACAATGACATAGACTGCAGAGCTACAGCAGGGCTCTCGTTATACTAGAAAGGAAAAGAGCCATTGTTCATCTTTTTCTAGAGCAATTACAATGCCTTTGCCTGCCCAGTACTCCACTCCAAGGCTTCTGACAAGCAGGTGGCTGTCTTGTGTGGGAGTAAGACAAACTGGGCTAGGTCCAATGAAAGATTTTAGGCAAAACTGAGGCATCCAGACTGCACCAAAACTACAGGCATTGGATAAAATAAACACATAGTTCTGTGAGCAGGGACTCCAGATTCCTGTCTTCCCAGATGGGTGCTACAGGATTATGCTTTTTTAATTTTTTTTTTATTGGGGGGGAGGGATTGATCTCTTCTGGCCTTGAATGCTTTTCTATAATGGGAAAAGCCCCCACAGTTGGGGGAGAACTTCCTACCCCTCCATAGACTGCTGGCAAGGGCCCTTTCACAAGAAATAGGAAACGTGGGTGTGAAGCTACAGAGATGAAGGAGGGAGTTGCATGTGGGTGTCCTGTTTTCTTGGTGAGCGCTCTAACTACCGAGCTAGTAAAAGAGTGAGCCTTGCACCCATGTGCAGGAGATGTTCTGTTCTATAGGATGGTGTTGCTGTTCGCAGGAGAAGTTCAATCCTACGGGGATGGTGGAAACTTCCTGTTACCCCAGGCAGCTAAACACCGAGTGTGCCCACCTTAGGTTGCTCCGTGTTCAGTGTGTAAGCTGATCTGAATCCCATTCTACCTCTCCCAAGGAAGTATAGCTTCCTCGCTCTAAGCCTATGCCTAACAGCTAAGTGTTGCTATAGGTAATTCCACTGGATCCATCTCAGCGTGCTGGAAAGACTGGGGCTAACTGCAGACAGTCAAAAAGTCCAAGGCTGAATCGATTCAATTTTTGCAGGTTAGTCCAAGCTAAAATTGAACCAATTTTCCAATTTCAGTTAGTAAATTGAACCAATAAGCAAGTGAACAGACATTCACTTCCAATTCTGGAAATGCAGCCACATGCCTGCAGTGGGCCAGGTCGGAAATCGGCAGGCAAAAGAGCACACCTCCCTGCTGGGCTGGAGCAGACAGCTTAGGCCAAAGCTAGCCCACCCACCCTGCGAGGGTGAGGGGTGGGGAGGGTTGCAGGGGAGGTGCAAAGCATCCTGGGATGCTGGAGGACTGTGAGTTAACTTGAATCTGGAGGGGATCTGGGACAGAAA
>NW_017728997.1:12745428-12747707 GCF_001723915.1 Gavialis gangeticus | reverse complement strand
GATCTGGGACAGAAATTCAATAAACTAATTTAACCTAAAACAGTAGTCTGATACTACATCCATCCAGGTTTCTCTTAAACTGGTTTCAGCCATTTTGAAAGCAGTTTATGTGTGCTTAACTTGTGTTGTGTTACAGATTTAAACCAATTTCTGATCACTTATACAAGTTTATGTGTAATTTCTGCCCCTAGTCCTGGAGGTACAAAACTGTCATCAAATAATCCCATCAGAAAAGACCCAGACTTCACTTTTTAATGTTCAGCTTTACTTTTGCAGTTTCTAAGGAGCATTCGCAATGTGAAGATCAGTGAAGGACATGCACAAGTTTCAGCATCTATGGTAATTAACTGCTTGTTTTGCTTGATGTGCCATTTTCTAGCCAGTTTTGCAAATTTTATAAATTTCTTTTGTGCCAAATCACCCATGGAACATAAAAGTGATCTCAATTGTTAAATTCATTAACCTAACAAACTGCACACACAAAAAGCCACATTTGAAACATGCGTCCTAAATAGTGTTCTCATTATGTGGAATCAGATTATAGTCCCTAATCAAATTTGACTTGGAGCTTGGAGCAAAAGGTAATGAAGTATGACCCTTGATGTAAAACAATGATAGGTGAAATAAATATCTAGCACCACGATACTTACATTTTGTGCTGTGCTAATTAATTCTGTTTTTAATGGCATTTTCATCATTTTGTAAGTAGAACTGGAGTCCTTTTAACTCTTCACCTCTTATTTTTCATACACATATGGCATCTGCTAAGATATTTGCAGATATTCCTTCCAAACAGCTTGATATTTTGCCATGTTCATGACATTTATGAGAAGTAATTTTAATAGCATGGACTAATAATAATAATTTTGTTACGATAATGTCTACACTACAACCAAGAATAGAGCTTCTTTGTTTTAGGCATCATGAATGTAGTGTAATAGGCAGCCCGGCCTTCAAGAATTTGAAGTCCCAAGAGGTAAGCCAGGCAGGGCAAAAAAGGATGATCAGGAGGAGATAAACCAAACCAAAAGTGAAGTGATAGGAGAGGAGCGAGGACATGGCATCATAACAGTAGTAGCATGCATTTAAATAGCAATTTGCATCCAGGGAGAGCTTTCTAAATGCCCCTCAGTGACATTTCACAGGTTCGTGGCTCATCTGGGAGTAATATTTATTCCCAGGAGAATTCAAGGCTCTAGAGCCCAGTTCTGACACTTCACACGGGTTATCCCAGTGTGCAATTCTGGGTACTCCCAGGCACATGGATACGGGAGTCATGCCCTGCCCACCTGTACCTTCTAAGAGCCAGCCACAGTTACAGATCCTGCATTGAAAGTACAGCAGCTGCTCCCTCTGTTTTCCCCAAAAGTGAAAGGGAGAAGATGCAACAAATGTCCTACTTCCCAGCGCTGTTGCTTCCAATGCATGGGGCAAGATATCCGTTGCATCAAATAGGAACAGGCTTACTCACTAGAGATGCACGGCACAACCTGTGCAGCACTTGGCACACCTGGGATAGGGCGGTCCTGCATTGATATTCAGTGCCCATTTCCCAGAGTTTGGCCCATAGCAAGGCAGTGGCAGGAATGGAAAAAGTATCCCAAGCTCTTCGGTGCACGGTCTTTGCTGTAACCACTAGGTCACTCCAGGTTACACCTCCTCTGCTCCCACTTCTTGTCTCCTCCCAGTGCCACAGCTTAATTTTAAAGGATGTGTAATTTTTGTCCTAAACACTTCTGAGTTACATGTGAAGGCAGAGTTTTATCTTGAATGGACTGTGTCATGCATGCAAAGAGCAGTAAAGTCTACCAGCATGAAGCTTAGGTGCCTGTGAGCTCCTTTCTCACCCTAAGTGTCATGAATTTATCTGTTCTAGCAATATAGACTAAAAGTGACCAGATTGCTCACCAGTATTAAATAATGATCTGGCAGACCTCCGTGGGTTTTCACGCTGTGTGGTACTATTCTGAATGAGATTATATCTCTGTACAATTAGACAGAAACATGCAAAGAACACTTTACTTGCAGGCTTTTTGAAACTTTCTCTCTGAAAACCTTTTGATATGCTAACATCCAGCCCCTTCAAACGCCTCCATTTCATCCATTACAGTGAGGGGAGGTTGTCACCATTACCCAGTTAAACTTGTGGCCAGTTCATTTGATAAATGAACATGGGAGCTTCTAAGTCATTTTAGCTCATCAGTAATACAACAACAGCAGGAGGAGGGAAAACACTGCTTCTAGAAAAGAGGATGGGTAATACTAAAAAAAAAAAAAAA
>NW_017728997.1:12741371-12745417 GCF_001723915.1 Gavialis gangeticus | reverse complement strand
TTCTAGAAAAGAGGATGGGTAATACTAAAAAAAAAAAAAAAAAATTACACCTTCTGATATTTGGAAGCCACAAAGTGGGACTGTCAGCTGTTTGGAAGCTAGAGACAAATACTTTTTTTTAATGTGGTCAAGGACATGAAGTGAGGTTGCTGCAAAGTAATTTAGCAGATAAGAGAGTCTGTATGGGTGCTGAGGTCATTGCAAGCCTGTTCATATGCCATTACGAAGCTGATTTGTGATGGAGTTTTAGATATCTAATGCTCGTTGCAGTCAGTCTACAGCATCTAATGCTCTGACAACATCCCATGTATATAGGCCTGTTGTAGGATAATGTGTTCTTTTTTTTTCCCCCTTACCTGATTCCTTCCCACTTGACTCACAATTTAATTTTCTGTTTATGAATTTTTAAAGTCAGTCTGGAGTTGCCAGTTTTTAATTTCTGCTGCTTTGCACAGAGTTGCTTGCTTCAATATGCAGCTAGGTACACATGTAAAACTAATCAGTCAGCCTCTGATCAAGTTGCTTTGGAAGTCAGCTATCACAAATGCACTAACTTTTTTGCCCTGCACTTGCAGAATTGACTCAAGATAAAGTCAGTGCTGGGTTAAATTCAGGCCCAGCTTGGGTAACATGTTGTGTGCTCTTGGGGTGCAGAAATGGGCTGTGCAAAGCTGTTACTCTTAATATGGCACAGGTGACAGCCTTTGCTGAAAGGACTAGAACTGAGCTGGTACAGACGGTGATGATCCTAGGTATATGGGATCTGAAAGGGAACAACCCTATTTTTTTTCTCATCGAGGCAATCAAGCAGGTTTCTGCCATCTCTGTTTCCTGTTTGTCTCCACCCTTCTCAATTCTCTTTTTTGACCTCCTCCCGCTGTCCCTAAATATATTATTTCCCTCAGTAGAATATATTATTTCCCCTCACTTGTCCAGCCTTCCTTCTTCTGCAACCCATCCACCTGAGTTGGACTCCCATGTTCTGGGAGTCTTCAACCCAGAGGGATTCCAGTCTTGGTAGCAGCTCCCTTCTGAAATGTGGTGCATGTGTCTTAACACAGTCACAAGAAGCAAGGAAGTTTTGATGGTATCTTTTATTGGACCACCTGGGTGCATCTACAAGTTCATTAATGAGGCTTAGATACTATGCATTTAGTTTAGTACTTGCTTAATAAAGTACTAAGTAGATGCACAGTAACTAGATAGATTCATAGATTGTTAGGGGCTGGAATGGACCTTGTAGATCATCAGGTCCAGTCCTCCTGCACTAGGAAGGAAATGGCAACTGGGGTCAAGTGACCCCAGCAAGGTGACTGTCCAGTCTCCTTTTGAAGATTTCCAGGGTAGGTGACCGCACCACCTCTGGAGGGAGTTTATTCCACAGTCTGGACACCCTGAGTGAAGTCACCACCACTACTTTGGAAGTCAGATATCACAAATGTGCTAACTTTTTTTGCCCAGCACTTGCAGAATTGAATAAAGACAAAGTCAGCGCTGGGTTAAATTCAGGCTTAGCCTGGGTGACGTGTTCTGTGCACTTGGGGTGCAGAAATGGGCAGTACAAAGCCAACTAGGGTTACTACAACTCGAGTTACCGCACAGTAGTGCCTATGCATGGTTATTTTGTGACGCTTACTAAAAATATTGCGCGATATGTTATTAGCACTGTTTTTAAACGCCACGCTACTGTGCAGTGTTGTTAGACTAGTAAACAGTAAGCATCTCATGTAGCCCTCTGTGTAGTTAAGAGAGAGGTTAGACAAGTTCTCTCAACGTTTCCACCAGCTATAGAGTTAATCCAATAAAAGATACTACCAAACAAATATCCTTGCCTCTTATATATTTCCTCAACCATTATGGCTACATAGAATCATAGAAAACGAGGGGCGAAGGGACCGCAGGAGGTCACATCTAGTCCAGCCCCCTGCTCAAAGCAGGACCAGCCCCAACTACACCATCCCAGCCAAGGCTTGGTCTAGCTGGGTCTTGAAAACCTCCAAGGATGGAGTGTCCACCACCTCTCTGGGTAACCTGTACAGTGTTTTACTACCCCACCATGAGAAAATTCTTCATAATATCTAACCTGAACTTCCCTTGCTGCAACGTGAGCCCATTGCTCCTTGTTCTGTCATCTGCCCGGACTAAGAACAGTCCAGCTCCATCCTCTTTTGAACCCCCCTTCAGGTTGTTGAAGGCTGCTATTCAATCCCCTCTCCGTCTTTTCTTCCCTAAACTAAATAAGCCCAGTTCCCTCAGTCTGTCCTCACAAGTCATGTCCCCCAGCCCCCAAACCATTTTTATTGCCCTCTGCTAGACTCTCTCCATTTTGTCCACATCCTTTCAGTTTTTGGGCCCTCCACAACAGAACACACTTCTCCAGCTGTGGCTTCACCAGTGCTGAACAGAGGGGAATAATCACTTCCATTGACTTACTGGCAACACGCCTATCAATGCAACCCAGGATGCCGTTAGCTTTCTTGGCAACAAGGGCACGCTGCTGCTTCATATTCAGCTTCTTGCCCACTGTCACCCCCACATCCTTTTCTGCAGAGCTGCTTCCCAGCCAGTCAGCCCCCAGCCTGCACCAGTGCATGGCATTTCTTCATCCTAAGTGCAGGACTCTGCACTTGTCCTTGTTGAACCTCATGAGATTTCTTTTGGCCCAATCCTCCAATTTGTCTAGGTCATTCTGAATCCTAGCCCTGCCCTCCAGCATATTATCACTCCAACCCTACTACAGCAGTCACGGCATAGAGATCTGCCTATGAGAGTTGGAAGAGTGCGGTGCCCAACGGCATGGTTACAGACGTAATGAAATACCATGAACAACTATTAGTAGAACTGCCTGATTTTTAGCTAAAGATGAGGACTCTCATTTCCATTGCTGCCAGTTTCCAATCATCTTTAGCTCACACTCTGGGCATGTCTACACGTGGCCTTGGCTGTGAATTTGGTACTACACAGTCATCTAGTACTTGCTTTAACAAGTACTAAATGGCTGCGCGGCACCCGTGGGTACTGCACAGTCCTAGCAGTGCACAGTTGTTTCCAGACGCTATGTCGCCATAGCAACAAGCTACAGCATCGTAGTTCATCGCTACTAGCATTGGCATCACGGTTTGTGCCAGCTGATACTACGTCACCATAGCGATGAGCTACATTGCCATAGCTCATTGCTACAGCGATGTAGTGTCTCGTGGAGATGCGTCCTGTAACTGCTCACAAAGAATCAGAAGCGAAAAATTGGCTTACGTTGAAATGTTTGCATAGGTTCTAAACTGGGAGCTGGAAGGTGATCTTTAATTGTCTTGTGCCCTTTCTTCTTGGGAATTAGTTGGGGGGAAAAAAAATCTACGTAAAATTAAAACTATTGTGTGCATTAGGAGAAATCCTGGCTGTGTTGGAGGTAAATGGGAGATTTGCCATTGACCTTCATGGAACCTGGATTTTTCTCATGATGTTTCTTCCTTGGAGAAGACACAGCTGCATAACTTGAGTGGGACTGAGAATGCTTCTGCCTGCAAACATGAAAGTGCCTGCTTTTGCCAATGTTGAATGGTAGTACATGCCTTGAGTAATCTGTGCATCTGCTTGGCACTAGAAAGGTTGCTAGAATCTGAGCCCAAGAAATCCCTTCCAGCTAAAAACGTGTTTCAAAGCAAGTGTCAAGCCAGTACGTAGCACAGGGTTTTAAAAATGTACTGGTATTTCTGTGGACCAAATATACTTTCTAGGTATCCTGTAATTTGCAGTGCATCTTCTGTGCAGGGGTCAGGGTTCAGACTGAACACCTGGATCTAAAAGAAACAGAACGGGAATAGATGGCAACACATTGACATGTGGGTGAGTAGGCGAGCACACATTCCTTTATAACATTCAAATAAGGAACACCTGTTCCTGCCCACGGAAAGACCGCTCATATGTTCACAGATGGGATTTATTTGGATACTTATTCATAAAGGAATTCAGATCTGACATGTTTCCCCAGGATTAGAACAAAGTTCATGTAACAGCCTGGTAACGAATTGTTCTTGTCACTTCAGCAG
>NW_017728997.1:12718820-12736371 GCF_001723915.1 Gavialis gangeticus | reverse complement strand
AGGGACCGCAGGAGGTCACATCTAGTCCAGCCCCCTGCTCAAAGCAGGACCAGCCCCAACTACACCATCCCAGCCAAGGCTTGGTCTAGCTGGGTCTTGAAAACCTCCAAGGATGGAGTGTCCACCACCTCTCTGGGTAACCTGTACAGTGTTTTACTACCCCACCATGAGAAAATTCTTCATAATATCTAACCTGAACTTCCCTTGCTGCAACGTGAGCCCATTGCTCCTTGTTCTGTCATCTGCCCGGACTAAGAACAGTCCAGCTCCATCCTCTTTTGAACCCCCCTTCAGGTTGTTGAAGGCTGCTATTCAATCCCCTCTCCGTCTTTTCTTCCCTAAACTAAATAAGCCCAGTTCCCTCAGTCTGTCCTCACAAGTCATGTCCCCCAGCCCCCAAACCATTTTTATTGCCCTCTGCTAGACTCTCTCCATTTTGTCCACATCCTTTCAGTTTTTGGGCCCTCCACAACAGAACACACTTCTCCAGCTGTGGCTTCACCAGTGCTGAACAGAGGGGAATAATCACTTCCATTGACTTACTGGCAACACGCCTATCAATGCAACCCAGGATGCCGTTAGCTTTCTTGGCAACAAGGGCACGCTGCTGCTTCATATTCAGCTTCTTGCCCACTGTCACCCCCACATCCTTTTCTGCAGAGCTGCTTCCCAGCCAGTCAGCCCCCAGCCTGCACCAGTGCATGGCATTTCTTCATCCTAAGTGCAGGACTCTGCACTTGTCCTTGTTGAACCTCATGAGATTTCTTTTGGCCCAATCCTCCAATTTGTCTAGGTCATTCTGAATCCTAGCCCTGCCCTCCAGCATATTATCACTCCAACCCTACTACAGCAGTCACGGCATAGAGATCTGCCTATGAGAGTTGGAAGAGTGCGGTGCCCAACGGCATGGTTACAGACGTAATGAAATACCATGAACAACTATTAGTAGAACTGCCTGATTTTTAGCTAAAGATGAGGACTCTCATTTCCATTGCTGCCAGTTTCCAATCATCTTTAGCTCACACTCTGGGCATGTCTACACGTGGCCTTGGCTGTGAATTTGGTACTACACAGTCATCTAGTACTTGCTTTAACAAGTACTAAATGGCTGCGCGGCACCCGTGGGTACTGCACAGTCCTAGCAGTGCACAGTTGTTTCCAGACGCTATGTCGCCATAGCAACAAGCTACAGCATCGTAGTTCATCGCTACTAGCATTGGCATCACGGTTTGTGCCAGCTGATACTACGTCACCATAGCGATGAGCTACATTGCCATAGCTCATTGCTACAGCGATGTAGTGTCTCGTGGAGATGCGTCCTGTAACTGCTCACAAAGAATCAGAAGCGAAAAATTGGCTTACGTTGAAATGTTTGCATAGGTTCTAAACTGGGAGCTGGAAGGTGATCTTTAATTGTCTTGTGCCCTTTCTTCTTGGGAATTAGTTGGGGGGAAAAAAAATCTACGTAAAATTAAAACTATTGTGTGCATTAGGAGAAATCCTGGCTGTGTTGGAGGTAAATGGGAGATTTGCCATTGACCTTCATGGAACCTGGATTTTTCTCATGATGTTTCTTCCTTGGAGAAGACACAGCTGCATAACTTGAGTGGGACTGAGAATGCTTCTGCCTGCAAACATGAAAGTGCCTGCTTTTGCCAATGTTGAATGGTAGTACATGCCTTGAGTAATCTGTGCATCTGCTTGGCACTAGAAAGGTTGCTAGAATCTGAGCCCAAGAAATCCCTTCCAGCTAAAAACGTGTTTCAAAGCAAGTGTCAAGCCAGTACGTAGCACAGGGTTTTAAAAATGTACTGGTATTTCTGTGGACCAAATATACTTTCTAGGTATCCTGTAATTTGCAGTGCATCTTCTGTGCAGGGGTCAGGGTTCAGACTGAACACCTGGATCTAAAAGAAACAGAACGGGAATAGATGGCAACACATTGACATGTGGGTGAGTAGGCGAGCACACATTCCTTTATAACATTCAAATAAGGAACACCTGTTCCTGCCCACGGAAAGACCGCTCATATGTTCACAGATGGGATTTATTTGGATACTTATTCATAAAGGAATTCAGATCTGACATGTTTCCCCAGGATTAGAACAAAGTTCATGTAACAGCCTGGTAACGAATTGTTCTTGTCACTTCAGCAGTGCCTTGCATCTATAGCTCACTTATTTTGTTCCATTAACATTTTTTGATATAAATGGAAGAAAAATAGGTTTCCATCTCAGTAAGTCACCCGTTAGGTACCAAAGACTGTACCTACTGTGTAATCCTTCATATGCACTGGCAGGGAGAAATAAACTCTAAAATAACATTTGTGTCAGGAGCAAATCCATATAACTGTATAGTGCATAGCTAGCTATGCTGCAGAAGCCAACTGAAAATTGGCTTTGTGACGGTATCGTGTCAGATATGCAGTATGTTAGCTTGAAATTCCCTCTTCCATCAACAGCTCCTGCCTTCAGCCGATCCAAAGCATTACTGTGCATAGTAGTGCATGTAACATAAAAAAAAAAAAGAGTGAGGATACATCTATGCTGCAGTAACAGCCACTTGTGGAGTCATGACAGCTTTAGCTATAAATTAGCCAGCTTGGGTACTGTTAGCAGTGTAACAGAGCTCATAAACTGCCTGTGTATTTACCCAGCTGTCCAGACAGGTTTCACAGCCCATGCCAAGTGCTTGCAGCCCCAACTATACATAGAAATATGAAGCTAGCTAAATGAAAGCTAGCTTGGGTTTGTCTAGATGAGCATCAGACAGTAGTACAGAGCTTCCATGAGCCTATCCACAACAGCAGCTGTCTTTATCTGGAGTCAGCACCCAGTTAGATGCATATAACTTCCAGTAAACTGATTTGAACATGTATCACAAAGCTGAACTCTCCACGAGAGTGCTCTTGGGTCTTGATTCAACAACAGAACAAAGTACCTGCCTATCAAATCTTATTGCCTATTAGTAAACTTAAATACCTGCAGCATCATGGCCTTGTGTAGTTTAGTGACAGCCCCTGGATAGGGAACTGTAGGTATGCACTGATACTATTAAGCCAGCAGATTTAGTATGGTGTGGGGCTAATTGTTAGGACTGCGTTGTATGCAAGAAATCTAAATGACCTCGGTGTAGGAAGGCAGGGAGCAAGAAATAAAATGTCAAGAAGAGAAATGGTGATCCGTAGGACTCTTCTGTTGCTAGTGACCCTCCCAGGACTCTTTGGTTTAACTGAAGAAACCTGGGAAGTCTGATCTCTCCCTCCACCGTTGCTGTTTCCTCCTGTACATTTTTGATCAATTCTCTTCAGATAACCAAAGTGATTTCCCCTTAGAACTGGACTTCATTCCCCCTCCCTCTCCCTCCTCTGAATACAAAAGCCCTTTTAACATTCTCCTTTTGTGATGGCTGAGAGCAGGAGCATGTCAGACAGGGGAGGGGAAGACAGAGAGGGGAACAGAAAAAGGGGCAAGTAGGCACGTCTACACGAGATGTTTACTGCACAGTTGACTAATTAGCTCCACAGTAAACGTCTCAGCATCTACACGTCTGGCCCTATTAGGCTGCAGTCAACTAATTTACTCCACAGCAAGGTAGTACTTGTAAAGTATCCTGCTGTGGAGTAAAAAACTCCTCAGCAGCGCATGTGTAGATGCTGAAGGGGCTGGCTGGGGCACGAGGGTGCTTCAGCGCAGGGTGTTCAGTCCACAACACACTGACCTCAGGGGAGCAGCCCCAAGCTGGCAGGCTGACCCCCCAGACCCCTGCCAGCCAGGGCTGCTACAAGCCAGCTCAACATGCTGCAATCCCGGGTCCACATGGAAACACACACCCAGCAGCAGTAAGCTCTGGAGTGATAAGCTCTGGAGCTTATTGCTGCACATTAATAGACACATAGACATGCCTAGCAGGTGCTTGATAGGGGGCAGGAAAGAAGACTGAAGAGGGGTGTGAAAACTGGGCTGCTAACTGGAATGGAGCAAGACACAGAGGTCTTGGTACCTGCAACAGACCACTTCCCACGCTAGTCGTCTTCAGCTACGTACAGTGTCCGTGGCCTTGGTCTTGGGCAGTATGTGCCTATGTACGGGGTTTGTGAGCTCCGTAACAATTCTCGAATTGTGTTCCGTGGTACTTTGGGGCACTAAAATACATGAATCTTAATCATATGTTTAGTTACATGGTTATTCAGCACAGGGCTGAGTTAGAGATGTTGAGTTATTTTAGCCGCATTTCCATTCTTTAACAGGATTTGATTCCTTCTCTCAAACTGGAGTCCATCTTAATGTCATTTTTTTTTGTTTGGAAATCAAATATATGGTTGTGTGTAGATATATGAACTTTTCTCGCTTTGCTTGTTCACACTTTGACATGATTTGATACGCAAAAGCCAAGCTAAAACATCCAGCACCCTGAAATGTCATGGATGAATGGAATAGTGGGAGCATAAAATCTCCTTGAATGGAATAGAGAAAAGTTTATGTGAAGAAACATGATTTGTGCAGATCTAATTTTCCTTGCATTATGAACTAAAACACTTCCTAGGTGCATTAATATTATTTTCTAGGTTGGCAGTCCTACAAGTACTGTGCAGCATTTTGCTTTTTGACTTTTATCAGGGAAGGTACTAATGTTAAAACCCAGTCTACCCTAACCCTAACTATTGAAGTTAGGGGGGAACTAAAACAACCCCAAGGGTATGGCTTATTGGGATCCCTTTTGTCTGTGCTATTTGTAGTCAGGCCTTGTTAGTACCATGCCTTTTTAGAGAGCGTGCTTGCTCTCTTTCTTCAAAAACCCAAGTACTTAATGATCCATTTAGGACCTTTGTTATTCATGTCAGCTTATCCTTCCTTTACATGTATGCAGAGTCCAGAAATGCCATGAGATGAGTCCAGTACATTGTGGCTGTTACATGTAAACCTGAAACTATCCTGGAATCTGACAAATCAAATCACTTTAATGAACCACAGCAAACAGCTCATGTTGAAACAGCTGTAAGCACAATATGCAAATCATGTTTACTGGTAGCTTTTGCTCCAGAGAAATAATCTTTATATGACTGCTTTATTATTTACAGTAGTTTCAAAATTTAATTTTTGTCAACATTGACAGATGCCGTCCATGTTAATACTTGGACTGCTATATATGGAAAATGCTAAACATATGCAGAGATATCATGTTTGTGAGCTGATAATGTGGTTGACAAATGGGTTTAACAATATCCAGTCATTTCTGAACAGTCGGCTGAAATTCACCTGAGGTCTGTGGTAACAGAGTGAAGAGGAAGGTCAGAGGAATATGAATGAAGAAGAAATAAAGGAATGACTCCAGAGAGCAGTGGGTATAATAAAAGCATGACAGAGGATGATTAATTATATTTTAGAGTCAGATAATTCCCAGAGAATATGTGTGCATGATAAAAGTTTCTAACCTTTCCAGTTGTAATTAAATGAGATACACTAATCTAGCAGAGTAAAGACTATTTTGTTCCTAAAACAGCACTAAAGCACATATTAAAAATGTGTTATTTTAAATAAGCAATCCTACACCATGTGAATAAAGTTGGAAGATTTAAATGCAAACAACAAAAAGGAGAGGAAAACCACTGAGTTAAAGAAAATGGGTGGAACATTAATGCTGTATATGACAATCAATTCAGGGAATGGATCTAGTAGAAAGAATGGCTTTCTCCAGAGAACATGGGGAGAAACCCTCATAAAACTACTCATTTTACCTTCTTGCCTATATTTTGAAGAGAGCCTTTTGGCCTCTTCAGTAGGTGTTTTAGGACCATAAAAAGTAACAGGGGGGCTTTTCAAATTACAATCTCAGAACAGATCCCTTTTGGTCAGTTGGGCGGATCCTAATTCTGCAAAGACTTCGCTTCATATCCCATGAGTAAAAGTGAACCTAGGCTTCTGAACTGAAGCATATGTGTGTTCTTGTGAACACCACTGATCTGTTGGTTGATTCCCATTTAGAAAGAACCTTCCGAGACAGAAATATCTTAAAATTCTCAGAGTTCTTCCTGCAGTTCAAGTGTTTGGAGCAGATGGACCAGGCTTGCAGTCTCAGCTCTGCAATTTGTATGAGAAGATAATTGCAACCTTAAGCATGGCAAGGCTGTCTCTCATTTAACAGCTTCCCTTCAAAAGCAGATACTTGGATACTAAAATCACAGTAACAAAAAATAATGAATTAAAAAGAAAGTACTCCAAGGGCCAGAGTTAAGGGTGTTTTTATGGAACAAAGGATGCATACCTTGGTATACGAGATCAGAATAATACATTAGTTTAGTAGATGGGACAAGACAATCGTTCTCTATTCATTCCCTTGTTTTTAAGTGCTTTGGTTTTGTCAGTCATTTACTCTGGACATCATGTATGTTGCTTAGCAACTGTAATGGGCTTCTGAAATGACACTTTCGGGAAATACGTCTAGTTTATAGAAACTCCTTGCTTAGTTCCTGCTTGAGATACAGCAGCTGTGTCTACACAAGCAGCGGACTGCGCAGTTGTTACTGCCCAGTGTCAGGGGACAGGGTCCCCAGGGATGGCCATGATGCCCCTAGGGCTCCATGACTGTGCCAGCTTCGCCCCACAGGCACCTTCTTTTCTCTCCTGCCACGTCTTGTTGGTAAAACTAGTAAGTTGGGAGACTGTCCATAAGTTTCTGTTCAGTCATGGTCCTGATGGACCTTACTGAGCCCTCTGGGTTCCTGGAACCCTTGATGGGTCCCGCTCTAACTAGATGCCTCCCAGGACACCCTAAGCCTTATGGGCTAGATGCATGGTTCCAGCACCGTCCCTTTACCATGCCCCATGCTTCACAGATGGTATTCAAATGTTGTCCCTCTGAGGCCTTAGTCTAGCTTGGCCTGCTGTCGTCAGTGGGCCCTGGGTCTCTGTCTCTGTGCCGTCACTGGTGCTGGACTCTCTGCAGCCCTGTCTCTACGCACTTCCTGGTGCTGGGGCTGTACACAGTAGTATGCCCCAATGAGGTCTCCTCCTCCCCAGTAACCTCAGCCTGGTCCACCAGTTCAAATAACAATGTAAATGCAAGCCCCTAAGCTACAACATAACAATAACAATGATACTGGAGGCTACACTCTGCCCTTCTAAGAAGGCAAACTTCTGCCTTAGCAAAGTGTGCCTCCCAGCCCCAGGTACTTTGGGAGCCTACCAGTAGCAGAACAAACAACCAAGTATCTCTGTGTAGTTTTTCCTGCAAGAGCTCCTTCTCCTTGGCTGCTGGCAGAGAAATATCCCTGCCAGCCCCAGCCCTTGGGCTTAGATGTGCCCAGGGCTTTGCCTCCTTCTGGTCAGCTGACCCAATGCAGGTGCTAGCTAATGTCCTCATTAGCCTGCTACCACCATGACCTGCAGCTGTGGGGCTCTGCCTGGCTCCTAGGGACCTCTGTCTAAGCAGTTTCTGCCCCAAAGGACCAGGCACACCTTAGTGCCCTGCAACACTCAGTCATTTAGTACTTGCATAACAAGTACTAAGTGACTGCACAGTAACCGGCATTACTGCACAGTAGCATCTCTGCATGGTTTTTTTTCTGATGCTACTGCACAGTAGCAATGAAGCACTGTGTGATAGCTTGTTACTACAGCGCAGTAACATCACATCATGATTAGTGCCTGCCAGCACTACTGCGCAGTAATGTCTTGTGTAGACGCAGCCAGTATGAAAGTGTGAGGGGAACAACTCTTTTGCAGTTGAGGCCTGTAGTGTTTGGGATGTCTCTAAACTGGATCAGAGTGCCAGGAGCAGCACTTTTTTTAATCAGTTCTGCAATCTTGAAGCCATCTGCTGTAATCAAAGGCCATCTATTAGGTGACAGAGGAACCGAGAAGACTTACAGAGAATCAGATTTGAACCTGAGATGCCATTTTCAGGGGTTCTTAGAAAACATACGGGCAATAGACCTGTTGGCTTAGAGACCCAACAGACCAGTCCACCTTTGGAAATAAAGGCACATCTCCACGTGCAGTTTAATGCACATTAGCCTATTTTAATGACCATTAAAGTGTCAGGACAAAACCAGGCTCTTTAGCTAATGCGCATTAAAATAGCCTAATGTGCATTTTTCTAGTACTTCACAGTGGAGGTACTAGATTTAATGTGCATAACCTAAAGTGTTTATTCTCTCTCTCTCTGTTATCTGAGGAAGAAAGGCTCTTGGGATGCATTCATAGCAATGAACATCTTGTCTGTTGTTTTTTCTTATTGCCTTGTGTTTGCTTGACTTGTTTGGAGTCCTTGAGAGAGGAACTTTGGAAGGGAGCAGCAAGGAGGGCCAGTTTCTTCTTTCTACAAACCCCTGGAGATTTCCCCTTTTAGCCTGCTGGTTTTTAATTTCTCTGCATTGGGATATCTGTGCTTCTGCTTTTTTGGTGTCGGGGAGTGCAGGGCTGGAAGGAGATAGCAGCAGGATAGCAAATGCTGCTTTCTTTCCTCTCCTTTCCTTCTAATCTTTTCTTTTCCAAGGAAACTCTCCTGGTTACTTCCCCACTTTCTGTTTAAAGAGGAAGCTGGCTAAGGGAGCAAAATGGTGTGGTTACAAATCAAATGAAAGGGAGAGAAAAGATGAGGAGAAAGCCAAAGTTTAATAGGTGGGTGTTTCCTCCTCCTTTTCTCAATCCTTGGATAAACCACTTCATCCCCTGGGACCTAAATATTCCCCAAAACTTGCCCAATGGCTTTCCCATCTATACAGTTGGTCCAGTGAGACACATCACAAAAAAATCCTTGCCTCTTATCTCCATAGGAAGTTATATGCTTTTATAGGGAATTAATTGAAACCTTTCAGCAAATAAGTGCTTTAATAATTTTTTTGGTCCACCTGCCTTCACATACACTGGTATGAAAAACTCTGTCCTGGTTTTCTTTTGATTTAAACCACGATAAAGTCACAGAAGCCATTTAGAACTATTGTTTATATAGGAACAACTGCAAATGTACTTTCCATCCTCTCATATATTTTCTGATGAGAATAATTGCATTGTCTAACAGACTTGAAAAGATTATATTGCTGGTAAAATGAAACAAAATATTTATAGCATTGTCGTCTTAAGAATTAACAGGAATTAGACATGTGTTCATCATCTCAGTTTCCCCTAAATAAGGGATTAACAATGTGTTTAAGCATATTTAAGTGTATTGCTGAATTGCAGAGTTTCTGATCAATGGAATTATTTCAACGTATCAGTTTAATATTTTGTGAGATTTCTATACAGCAGGTATTTTTCTTAAGTTTTTTTTTTAATTTTTAATATGGAGAAATATGCTTATTTCCCCCCTGATCTTATGCTTCTAATGTTGTGGGCTTGATCAGCAAATTTTAAAATCAAAGCACTTCCTGTGGCTTCTTAGATTAAAGCAGAAAACTGCAGTTCAGCTGTTTATATATAAACATGCAGCAGTTATAATGAAAGAATTGCCCACAAGTGCCACTGTAACTATAGTAACCTGCATTCATAAAGATCTGCATTTAGCTATGGTTCAAGCTAAATATGTATTTGTTTCACATAGACAATACAGTTTTTGTAATAGCCAATAACAGCAAAGGAATTACCTAATCTTTTTAGTCACCAAAGAATGGAAATTTAAAAAATGTAAATTGTCTTTCTTTGATAATATCTTTTTTTTTTTTTACATAACTTTAAAAAGATGGTGCTATCACCTCTTAGGAAAAAGATACTCCAGTGCATGCAGCCATGGGACATAACGGATGATGCTGTTTGGTTATCTTGAATTTTACAGTTAAATTCTTTGCTATTTGTTAAAACACCTGAAAAGAGTTATTAAAATAAAAGTATGTGAGAAAGTAAATGACTGATTCAGCGGGTTTCTGGCTCCTGCTTGGCTTTTCCAGATCTTCCAGGTTAGTTTTTTTAAGAAATAAATTAATTGCATGTCATGTTTCCCACAAAATTAAGCATGGCCTATGTCCCTATCACCGGGGATCTTCCTGTTAAGTACTGACTTCCCATGTGCGTGGAGAGAGAGTCTTATATACTGTCAGTTCAGCACATTAGCACTAGTCATCATTCTGTATGGGGCCTTCGTTCGGCATTGCAATCCCACAGTGAAGACCAATGCAGAGTCCCGGTCACTTCAGCAAGGACTGTGCATTGGTGAAACGTTCTGTATTTCCTGATCTCAGTGACTAGAGACTAGCCAGTTTTCATATTTGAAGACTGATTCATTGTGCCCATTTGTTTGGACTGAGTGGTTTTCAGCCTGGCTACCTTGATCTGTTGATGACCCAGAAATGTACAGCCTTTTGGGCTTTTCCACTGGAAAATGATCAATATGCTGTGTGATATCAAGGAATACAAATCTCAGTTGCGTTAAAGTGAAGAAAGTAGCATAACTACGGATGGGTGATTGGGGCACACTGAGATTCAACGTTGAGGGGTAGAAGATTGCTGGCTGCCGCTGTCACCGCTGACCAGGGTGCATGAACCACTTGTGATGCCTCTGCTGTTCTGTCATCCCCTAATGCATGCGATCCCTTAACCTGTTGGTCTGCAAAGTCCCTTAGAAAACAAGGGCGTATCAAGCTACAAACTTGATTTTTTTTTCTATTTTGGATTCTGTAAAGCAGGTAGAAAATCTCAGGTGTAAAACCAGTGAGAGGGGAAATTACCAATAGGAGCCACCATGCATATTATATACAGGTAAACTGGTAACCAAATTAACTGAAAATCAGCTGTGTCTGGAAACAGAAATAACATGTCAAATGACCTGCAAAACAAACCCATCCATTGTGTTTGTTACATATAACACAATCCGCACACTTAGAAAGAGAGAACAAATGTGGATATGGGTAGGACAAACAATTTCAACAGAAACCATCCATCTTTCATTAGTATAATATTCCAATCAGGTCTGAGGCAAACCTAAGAGCATGAGTAAAAATATAGGCACATCAGAGAAAACTGAAAGTAGAACAGTAGGTGTTGATGTGGTCAGAATATAATAGGCTTAACGACATGTTCACACCAGTGAACAAAAGCAGAAAAGCAGTTCTAAATCAATAATAAATAAAAATTGGCATATTTTGCGCCAGCCAAACAGCTCTTTGTATTTCCATTTTAAAAATGGTAAGAGCTGGTTGCCATGACTACAGAGAATTATCAAATGTTTTAATATTTAAATTGTTGCTGAATATTTGTGGACAAACAGCAAAAATGGATCATTCACTTTTTCCCTGCAACTTGGAAACTGTAGTACTAGTAATACTATTTACTGGTGTGAATCTCCCAGTGCTGGTCATCAGTAGTTGGCCCAGCTCTATTTAAGCTGTTGTTACCTATTCTGAGACAAAAAAAACAAAATATAAAATTAGATCAAAGCTAAAGACTACTGAATATACAAGTCGCCGTATTGCATGCCTCACTTCGGAGGGTACGCCAAAGAATCAAGGACTGATCTGATATTTGACAAGAATCAAATCTGATGTTTGACAAGAATCTGATGTAAGCCAAGAATCAAGGACTGATCAGATGTTTGACAGGCCTAATCTTTGAAAGAAGAGAGAAGATTCATCATAAGTTAAAAAACAGAGAGGATAAGTTTGGCACAGTTGCTCAAGTTTCTCTCAATAGGCTATTGGTATTTTCTGTTCTTTAAGGACCTGTCCTTGGCTCAGTGTTTTTTAAAGCTGGTACTGTTTTCATACATCTGTTACACAGCGGAAATGGGACATGCCGTCATACACCGTTACGTGCTTGTATTTTGGATATTCGTGTAAGAGATTTTAATTGGACAATTCGCATACAGGCAGGCTTCTGTTTTTTTACTACTTTGGGTATATTTACTCATATGTGGGCATATTTTGACAGCTAAATTAAGCAAATGTAATGGACTTACTGTTTCAGAAACCTAACTGCTAATGAGTACTGGACCAAGAACAACTCTGTTGGGATGATCTAGTCTACTGGGATGATGTAGTTGGGGCTGGTCCTGCTTTGAGCAGGGGGTTGGACTAGATGTGACCTCCCAAGGTCCCTTCAACCCTCATTGTCTATAATCATATGATTGATTGTTCTAAGTTAAGTCTGTTACATGTACTATAGGTTACTCTGTATTAAATGTCTTTCATTTTGATTTATTCATGAGAACTCTACAAGAGATACCTTTCTCATTTGGGCCTCTTTCTTTCTGCCTATAGATAGTTAAATAAAAAACAGGAGAGAAACTTTTCAACATATTTTCTTTTCCTGCCTGGAAGCATTTCTAACCACGTTCATAGTTCAAATTCTATTTATGAGCCACAAGTTTCTTCAAATGTCTTGCTGTGGTTCGTTTGTGTGAAACCTGGTAGTTGAACTGCATGGTGTCATTGAGATTGGTCACCATGAGTTTTGGTAATAGCCTTGCTCAGAACAACTTGTATCATCACGGGTAGACCTTCCTGAGGTTTTTTTTATCTGTGAAATGGGTTCTTATGAGAAAATGTCAATGCATCAGAATTGAAACTTATCACAGGAACATACCAGCTTTGCTTACAGTTTCCATGGGAAAGGTTTTTCAGCTGTAGAAAGTAATTTCTGGTCAAAACAAGAAAGTTGTCTCATTAGCATAACAATCACCAGGTGATTAAAGCATTCACCTTGCAGACTCAAAACTGGATTTCTGACAGTCTAGCAAAGTGCCCCGACCCTCTGGCTGTTTGTCATTCTGATGCAGTGGGGGATATGCTCTCCCTCTTGCTTCCCCTCACAAAAGTTACTCCTACCAAATCCTTCAGAGGTTTTGGGATTTGGTAAATAATGGTGATTTGTTTTCTCAGGGGCAGGTTGCAAAATCTTAGTTTTGCAAGATGGAAAACAGTTTCCTTTCTCGATCCAGTCAGGAGAAGTTCCCCAGCAAGGCTTTGACTCTATTAGCAGTGGAATTGAACACTGCAAAAACGAAGCTTCCCCAAAAAGGAGCACTTGGAAAGTTCAGATCTGCGTTCCCATTTATGCATAATCAGCCCAGCCGATCCAAATCCTAGATTTCTCTCCCTGTGCCCAGGTGCTTGGATTGGGAACCTAATTTTCTGATTACATTAGGGTGAAACTCAATTTCTGCAACAGATGCAATGTGTGTTTTCATTCTGGGGAGAAAACTTATTTCATTTAAACTGGTTTTTAATAATCTGGGTCCAGTTTCTGATTTGTTTAGTAAATCTCTGGAGGGGTGTGGAAGGAGCGGAAGAAATCTGGTGTCTGTTTTATTCTATTTACATAGTTCCGCTCTGCTAGTAATACCAAAGAGGGGCAGCGCAAATGGCTCTGGCAGTCCTACCAAACATCATTAGCTCTCTAAAGACCACTCGGTTAGTTTTCTAATCGCTTAGAAGTTTTCTGTCAAAGTAGATTAGTCTCTACTCAGGTTCTATTAGATTTAAGGTTCCTTTGCTTAGAGTTCACTAAATAATACGGATAGCTCCCGCCCGCCCCCGCTTTTCCCTCTTCCACAGTGTAGGTAGAAATAGCTAAACTGTAGTCCAATGTGTGGAATCATCCACCTCCCCTCCATGTGACAGTTTTGCCTCTTGCAGAACCTTATTTCTCTAGTTAAACAGTTAGATATAGTCCTTCACAATGGGATGTACTCTTCTATGTGCCACCTCTGTTTAGCACCAGTTACAGATAAATCAATCACTTGTTATTTCTCACTTGTCCATATAGTCACTGAATCTTTTTCCCATGTGTTCAGACCATTGCTGTGGAAGTATACACTTTATCTAACTATTTCCAAAGCTGGAAAAATTTCTTTTTCATGCTTATTGTCTCTTTCACTGGAAAATCCCATTGGTCAAATGGGTCTTTTCAATGAGCACAATTGTCTTAGGCCCGGGGGCCAGATGCAGCCTGCCAAGCCATTCTATCTGGCCCATGGGGCCCCTAAAAAATTTAGAAAATTAATATTTCTCTGCCCTGGGCAGCAGGCCTCGATGGCTTGCCAAAACTCAGTAAGCGTCTCTCCGCCCACAATAATTGCCCACCCCTGTCTTAGGCTGTGCCCTTGTTTATCCTGGGATAACCTTGGCTCACATGTCGGTGTATTAGTCTCTTACGAAGAGAAGGGTTGACTCCAATAGGGTCAATGGAACCAGGATTTCTCCCAGCCATGTACAAGGGCAGATAACCAACTGGGTGCACCCACCAGCCTATCTTTGGCCAGCAGGAGGTTAGGCTTTTGTGAAGAATTCCAAAATATGGAAAATCTTTTGACTGAGCACATTTCTGTCCATCTCTCCCTTGTTTCTGAAAGCACTTTGAAACTTTTTGTAGGAGAAGGGACTTTTTTAGTGTGGTAACATCATTAAAACTTTTTCCAAGCCCCGTTAGTCCAAGTAACTCTTGCAGTACAGCCAACAGCTGTATGTGACTTGTGAGTAAACTTTTACAGGCTGCATTGTTTCTTTAATTTCTTCAAGGCATCTGTGCTTTGTCTGCCCATGAAGGAGAACAAACTGGTCTCAACAACTAGAAATGGGGGGAAAAAGTAGCATCCTAAGCAAGTTGAACTTCAGATGCCTCTGGGTGGGATTTTTAAAGATGATCAGCATTGGCTTAGCTGTACCCCTTTTGACATCAAAGGCTTCAGTTAGAAAAGCATTAAGCCAGTGCTGAGTGCTTTTGAAAATCCCACCCTCTACCCTTAAAATGTGGGATTTCACTTGGCCTCACAGTTCATTGATTAGTAGAGCCACTTGAATATTCATAGATGCTAGGGTTGGAAGGGGGTCTTCATTGAAGGGTCAAAAGGGAATCATCATTGAAGACTAAAACAGTGCATCATTTTTTGCTCCAGATTTTCATTAGGGAAGGTATAGGACTGGAACATATACTTTCTCTGTATAGCCTGACCTAGATTGTGGGAGACCCAGATTCAAATCCCTGCTTTGAAATGATCTGGGATGAAAAAGCTTGGCTTTGAATCAAAGAGAACAGAGCTTTGGAGTCCTATATCCCAGGCCAGCACACCAAATACACACACAGTCTTTCATGAAAATACTTTTGTTTTCATCTTTGCATAGGAGTGGAAACCAATTTCAAAATCTCAGAAGGCACTGCAACAGGAACCATCATCCATTCAGCTCTGCTGATAACTTCAGCCAACCAGGGCAGGGTGTTGAGTCTATGCCCATAGAAAACACTGGCAAAATTCTCATTTTACAAAAGGTCTGTCTCCCTGGAAGAGAATTTACAAGTTCAGGCATCTGAAAAGCGTGCGAGCTCTTGATGCCCTTTATGCCCATGAATAAATGGGCTCCATCTTACACCTACACTGAATATATCTGGAGATGCATTGTGTCTGCAGTATACCTCAAGAGCTCTAACTGCAACCATATCATGGGATGTGTGTGTGTGTGCGTGTGTGTGTGTGTGTGTATTACAACAGCATTTACAAACTGGTATAGTTTGGGCTAACTGGTAACAGCAGAAGAAAGACGAGCTCAAAGACTTTTTTGCAGCTGCAAATTTTCTACGTGCTGGCAAAACTGAATTTAAAATTAAAGACCATCTTTATATTTTTTTTCCTTCTCTTATGTTAAGCATAAAATCCTGTAGAAAATAAGATTTTCCACATCTTAATTGTAATACAGAAAGTGTCTTTTTATTCTTCCTATGCCTGACATAGCAAGGTAATTTCCATCCTGAAAATGATTGTTTCAGACATTCATGACTCAAATATTTAATCTAAAGGGGAAAATTCTCAGAGTACTTCTCTCATCATTCCTTAGTTCTGTAGAGAATAAAAGCTTCAACTTTATATGATCTGATATTGTTTCCATTATTGGTATTATGCTGTAGGCAAATATCCTTCAAGAGGCAAAATCCACTTCCCTTCTGTTCGGTGAGTTAAGCTTCACAAAGGCCCAATCTGTCCTTACCGCTATAGACTGGAGATACCTTGTAATCTGTTGAGGATTTATTAACAATAAAATTACATCGAATAGTGCAGAGCTGTTAAGATACAATATAAAATTCACCTGAAACCTGAAGTATCTTTCAGTTCTTGAGGCTGTTAAAACCGAAACTTGGCTTTTTCTTCCTACATATAAAAGATGTATGTAGTGAAGTATATATGTGTTTGTGTACTCAGAGGCCTGCACACACACACTTCTTTTCTATGAACACACATGCCAAGGACAGTTTATATGCTCACATAATGGTAAGGAACAAAGAGTTGACTTCTATGCAGCTTATAAATATTTGGAGCTTTCCTTCCATGTACTTTCATATTAAACAAAGTCATCTAATGTATTTTTGATAACCCCTCAGATGCTTTATCTCTACTCATTGGCCTCTCCAAAATTTTGTATGCATCTAAATTCAATTGCTTCCATCCAAGAAGTGATAAGAGCAGCTAGATAAGGACAAGTTGCAAAGCATGCATTAGAACACACCAAACTGTAAGATACACATTATTTGCAATTGCTGAGTATTATAATGTAACTTATTTATCAGACAGAAATGACCTCTTAATGATATCAGGCCAAATCTATAAGTCATTTATTTGCTTCTTTCTAGGCATTTCTATACATGCATTAATACGCTTTAGTTAATGCACATTAAATCTAGTACCTCCACTGTGAGGCACTAGGAAAATGTACATTAGCCTGTTTAGCACATTAAAGAGCGAGAAGCTCCTATAGGCATCCAATAAGGCTGCTCTGATGTGCTGTAAATCTAGCACATTGGAGCAGACTCGATTAATCCAGTCTGCTGGAGCCCGGAAATTAATGCGCTCCAGCAGCCTCCAGCATCACATGTATCAGCATCCCTTCGCTGAAAAATGGTGGTGGGTTGCTTTAAACTAAAGCTGGTTCAATGAGCTTTAGTTCAAGGCACCCTGCCAGCATTTTTCAGCACAGGGATGCTGATGCACATGACACTCAGGTGCTTTTAATTAGCACAGCTTGCTAATTAAAGTGTCCCTCTCCCTTACCTCCCAGGACATCCCTATAACTACCAATAGTTTTTAAGTGAGGTTTAATGTGCATTAGTCTATTTTAATGTGCATTAACTAAATAGCATGGTTTTAGTGACACTTTAATGTGCATTAGCCTATTTTAATGCACATTAAAGTGCAAGTGTAGACACACCCACTGACTTTTTCAACCTTGTTGGAGCTACAGGATTTTACCTATTATGCCTGATATAATGAAAATGAACATGGACTTTCATATCTTCACAATATTTGGGGACAATCATGAACGACACATGTCTCGTGAGGCTGGGGGAGAACAGTGACCACCTGCAGGCAACGGCGGGGTTGTGGCAGTGGTGAGCGGAGACCACCCACAAGTGGCCGCAGTGATGTTGGCGGCATGGGCAGGCTGAACAGGGACCGCTCGCAGGTGGCCGTATCAGTGACAAGGGGGGCGGGTGGCAAGCAGCAGGCGGTGAGCAGGGACCACCTGCAGGCACTGTCCGCACTGTCGGCAGCGGTGAGCAGTGAGCAGCGAGTCAGCAGCAAAGGGGAGGGGGGCGGCAACTGCCCGCAGAAGCCAGTGGTGGCTTGGGGTAGCCAA
>NW_017728997.1:12694733-12718540 GCF_001723915.1 Gavialis gangeticus | reverse complement strand
CCCCCCCCCCCCCCATGCATCGCCTATCGGGACAATCCGTAGTCATTTTGACTATATCTTGCATGATGATGTTGAAGAGGCTGTGACTGCATGGGTATGTATGTATTCCATAGTCTTAATAATTCGTCCCTTGGAGCCACAGAATAAGATTCTACAGAATATTCCTTGTGGCAGAAAATGACCATTTTGACTGGACTCTGAATAGGAACTAAGTGCAAAGTAATGTCAGCAGCACTGAAAGAGTAAGGAAAAGAAAAAACATGTGAGAATTCAAGATGTGGTCAGGAACAGTTGTTATGAATGAGCCTCAGAATAAGAACAATGAGATGAGACTGAAACTGTGAAATAGATACTCATTATCTCACTAGAACTCATGGCTTTCTGCCTAGAAAACACCTTTGGTGAACTTGTATGCCAAAGGAAAGCTTGGAAGAAGAATTGTAAGAGTTGTTGAGTCATCTTATATTTGCAGATGACAAAACTGGTCTTTGATAAAACAAACACATGAAAGCCTAACAATAGGAAATGTTTGACACTACAACTAAGGCATTATGACTCAGAAGAGGACTTGCATAAGATGTGTATCAGTGAATTTGGAAGAGAAAAGAGATTGCATCATATGTCAGTGTGTTAGAAGCTGTTGATGTGCATCTGCTCCAAATTGCCATGGTATTCTAAACCAGGCAAAATCAAGACATGTGGAGGGCTGAACAGATTAATGAAGCAAAAAAAGGGAAATTTTCTTTTCTGCCCTAAGAGCTCCACATCCTCATTTTACCACTTCACATCTAGCAAAGGGACATGGGATATTAGAAATAAGATGCAACAGAGCTAGGAACATGAGACGTTGTAGCCTCAACTCTGCACAATGAGAGAAAATACAAATATAATGGCAAACTAAATTGAAGGGCACATTTAAAATATAAAGAAGGTAAAATCTTGATAAGGTAAAGCTTTTTAACCGGAAACAAATAGTACCCTTTATAAGGTCTGACTCACTCTGTATTTAAGTTAATAGTTGAAATCAGTTAGACATTACTTCAGTGAGAGTTGCCCAAATTTACGTCAATAAGAATTATTATGGTGACATTAAACTGTGAATCTGTCCTGCAGAATTGCAGTTTGACCAGCAGAACTATACTTTTAATGATTCTGTAATGGTATACTATGTATTTGTTTGAACTATTTGAACAGTTTTTGGTAGAAACTAACTTAAAGCTTGTGTCTAAAATCAGGTGAGATTGGTATGAATTCATTTAAATAAGCAGCTGAATTGAACAAGATTGTTTAAATGACCCTTGAGAATGAACCAGCCTTCAAATGATCAGAGCCATATTAACCAGACAACATTAATAAAGATAATGACTGACAAAAGCAAACACACGGTGTAGAAGAACAGGTTGCACTATTGGACATATTGACATTCTAAATTAAAGTCTGCAAAGAGACTTGAGACAAAGAAGGGAACACAAATGCAAAATTGTGACAGTTCTTGCTTGTGGTAATACTAATACCACAGGTCAGGATATTAGCTGATGACAATTTGTGTAGTTCTATTGCAGTCAGTATAAAATCACATCTAATTATCTGACCTAATATATTGACTTTTCTCCATTGGGTCACTGAGTCTAACAAGCTTCATTAGCATGCTGGGTCATTGGTTCTGCCATCACCCTTAGTGCGAGGGGGCAGGGAAAACTGTCCTATCCATTGCACATGTATCCAGAACAAAGTTATCGCCCAACCCTGACAAGTTGATCTGTGTATCTGATTTTTTTTTTTTAGCCAGCTTGTAAATGTCACAATATACCACATGATATTATAAAGGTTATTCAAGCAAAGATGTCTTAAAACAGCTACTAGAGCCTGCAGTCATTCTGATGTAGAGAAGATATCTGCTCCATTGTGTCTTGCTTCTTAATAATTCTAGCAGGTGAAGGAAGAGTACACATTCTGGGAGGTATTACTAATGTATATTCAGTTACTCACTAGCTAAACATCTTGTGTGTCAGGACGGACCTCTTTATGAACATCTGATACAAATGTATGCTTTACTTGCAAAACCTGTATTTCAAAAAATCTAAGTTTCAATAAGGTAGTTAAGTCAGAGCCATATTGTTATGCATATTTATACTCCTCAGCTGACGTTTAAAATTGCAATTGAAACACCAAACGGGTCCTGCCAAAGTCAACGCATGTCTATCCTTCCCTTTCTTTTTGAGAACAAAGATCATAAGAATGGTTTCACATTCAGGCTCTTGGGTTTTTAGGCGAAAGTAGATATTATCTATTTAGCCTGTTATTGATGACCCTTTTATTGCCTCTTCCTTGTTCTGTTGAACAAACATAATGCAGCCTATTGTGGCATGACAGCTGTAATAATAATTTCTATTTGGTGGTTTGAAGTGGTTCTCTCTTGCTTTAATAGAGCCGGTGTTTCTAAAATGGGAATGTGGGTATGTACTCTATTTTGTATTTATAGCAACTGTTTGCTGCATAATCTGACTTTTCAGAGCAGAAATGCTTCAGGAGAGATCAATATTTAGGAACAATTGCAGGACAATCCTAAAGCTTGAAAAGAGTTATAGGAGCAGATAGAAAAGAATGAATGAATAAATAAGAGAAAGAGGCAGTCGCAGGGAAAACGTCTGTGCCACTTCAGTCAGGGGGGAATGGTCTAAAAAAACATTGGCACCTTGTGTTTAATCTCAAAATATCTCCCAGTTGTATTTGTTGCACAGATACTAGAGGAGCTGGCACCTTATAAACGGCCTTGGCAGATCCATAATACCTAACTAATAGAATAAATAGAGTAATTCCAGTGAGTTCATACTAAGCGGGTTTTGTGATGTCACTCCATAGAGTCTGATGCAGCTATAGTGGTCTGGGAACTAGCCCATAATCAATGGAAAACCACAAGGCTGAAATTATTCTAGCTCTAGGGTGTTTCTGCAACTTTCAGATTTTCTTTCAAGAATCAAACTGGTTAAAAGTAATTTCCAGCCTTTTTGTTGTGTTGATAACCTTCCTGGCATAAATCAATGCATTGTTGCCTTGTTAAGTCATCCATGCAGAAAACATTCTCCAGCTGGAAGAACAATGGCTTGTTTAAAGAAAATGTGCTGAAGTTAAGGGTAGCAGAGCTGGATGCTTGGAGCTGTAATGCTTGAACCAACATTTAACAGATACCACCTAGGAGGTTGCTGACAGTTCTCTGTTTGCTAAACCAATTCTCTAGGACCTCCTGAAGTTCAAAGCAAACCTGGCAATTTTGGTAACGCCATCTCAACAGACTCATATTCTTCCATTCCACAAGTACACAATTCCCATCTAAGTCTGTTGAGTGATTTAGTATTTTCTCTCATCCCAGACTTCCCAGACCTTGACAACGGGGATAGGTACCCTACGGCCAACAAGCTGGATCTGGTTGGCAATGGCAGGAGTGCCTTTGCCTTGCATCACACATTCTCTGCTGCGTGCCACCAATCCTATCCACGGCATCCTTGCTCCATGCTGACAGATCCTTTGCTGCCCCACATCACCAAATTTGCAGCTCCCTATTGCCAGCGGGGACAGGAATGGCAAGAACAGGCAGTACACAAAGCAGGGAGGATCCAGGCTGTGGAGGGGTTCAGTGGCTAACTGATATATTCATTTCAGCATGACTCTTAAGCTGCTTGGAGTAGGGACAGTAGATCAGTCAGGTTTCTCCAATGGTGCTAAGCATTCATTTGATTTTTTTAATGCGTAATAATACATTAATTTGTGTTGGGCTTTCTACTTAATGCTTGGATATGGCCCCTTTAAAGAAAGCTCAGGCACTGCAGGAAGTGGCATCAGGACTACCGCAACCTGGTATTGGAAATATATTCTGCTAGAGGTGCCATCCTTCAGGGACCCTGCCCACTTTGTAGTCCTTTTAAGAGTCTCTCGCATCTGTTTTTTCAAGAGATGCAGACTGACCCCGCAAGTCCAATCCAAAATTGTATAATGACACCTTGAATTCTTCATATAGATTCAATTGTGTAACTTCTTCACTCCAGAGACTGTTATGTTAATGGTAGATGATGGGGTGCGTGGGTATCTATCTGTATATGATGCATAGGATTGCATTTTCAAGGATTTATATGTCAAATTATGCACAGACTTTGGCACAGAAATACAGGCATGTGCATGATAACTTTGAAGAAAGCAGTTTAAGTAATCAGGTGCTCATTTGTTTCTTTGGTGGTTGATTTTGTGCTATAACAAGTGGCATGATTCAACAGTTATTGAATCCCAGTAGTGGTATTGTCATCACTACGGCAAAGTTTCCTTTAGTAACAAGACGCCAACTTCAGTTGTCACCTGATAAGTAGAGACAGACAAAAGGGGCCAGGGATAGAAGGAAAAGGGCAAAACTCACCTTATTAGTTACTCAGTAGGGAAATCATTTAATACCATTTTATCACAATGGCTCACTCAGCAGGCTGAAAATTTGTCAAATGGATATTGCTAATATTGTTGTAGTTAGTCATTTGAAATACAGTCTATACAAATAAATATGACATATGCCACCATTTAAATTCACAGCTTGGCATCATACTAAGACACAAAGATGTTAAAAAAACTGATTTGTATGGAAATCCTAGCATTTTATGCTGAACAAGAAATCACTTTACATTAGCATGTTGGCGACATACTGCAAGGGGGGAAAGAAGCTGTATAGTACTCTAACGAAAATAATAATTTATTAACCCCTCTTACTGACTTTGGACAACATCATTTTAGTCTTCTTTTTCCTTCTTCCTAAAAGATTTGGAGCATATAAAAATAGTTACAATGTTACCTCTTGAATTATTATAAACAACTGGCATTTTATGCAGACATTTTGCCAGTGAAAAATAAAAGTCTATGGCCTGAAAGAACTATGTTACTTCCAGGAGGGGAGTTCCCTTGATGCTAGTGGAGCCAATCTTTATCATCCTTTACGTTAGTGTAAACTCAGAATAAACAGTGTTTCACTCCAATATAACAAAGCAAAATTTGCCTTAAGTTTTTCTTCACTGAAAAGTCATATGTGGATGCGTGATTCATCGAACTTGTATATATGATAATTAAAACTCTTGATGTGAAAAAGCATCATTAGGAAGGATACAAGATCATAGAATTTGAATAAACTTTTCAGGCAGTACTGATCCATATTAGTTTTCCTGGCGGGTTTTGAAATAATAAAGGAATCTACAGAAGCATGTATTAAAGTAGACTTTCCTTGGGAGGGAAGGTGGTTGTGTCCTTTCAGCTCCAACGGGCAGACGTATTGATCTGGTGGTGAGCATCCCTTTGAACTTATTTCATCTGCTTTTCTTTTTCCACCACTGCTTTGCTGGTAAATTAATGCCCAAAGGAAAACAAAGATGTTTGTCTAATTTGGGGAAATTATACCAGCAGGGGAGATACATGAGGAAAAATGGCTTTTTGGCCATTCAGTCAAGGAGAGAACTAGGTCCCTAGCATTGCACTTCAGAATTTTTTACATGGGTTGCATTCCTGTGATTAGGAGACAAATGAGACTAAGACTACAAAAGGGGAAAGTGTGATATTGTGATCTTAATTGTTGTTAACCTGTTGGCATAAGAAGATGCGTTGTCCACCGCCAGAGCTGGAGGAGGGTTTGAATACCTGATAGGAAAGGGATCTTGTTTTCATGAAATCCCAGGTTTCAGAAACTGGTTGTTTCAGCTGCATATAATAAAGCAGGCAGCAAAATCCTGATCCTACTGGGATTTTTATCATTTATTTCCGTTGGGCCAAAATATCACTCTAAAATATTTTTGTGGAAAAGAAAGACCAATTGGGTGCTACCCTGGATGATAAGTTCATTTTCTTATCAGCTGAACTACTTCCTGAGCAGCAACTTGGAAAGGCGCTGGTATGGGCCTTGTATCAGATGTTGAAGGCATGAAGATGCTGAAAGCATTTGGGAGCCAAGTCAGGGCCCAAAATAACCATGTCCTCAGAGTGTATCATGCCGCTGCTCCTGTTCTCTGCTTTTCTTTCCTCCTCCTTTCTGCTTTTTCCTCACACGTTGTCAAATAATTGCTCATTATCACTATCATTCCTCCTGTATAGGTCCTAGAAACAGCTATTCCCATCATTCCTCTTTATTAAAAAGCTTAATAGAACACTACAGGGATCTTTAAGAAAAACCCTCTGTTTTACCTGGGAATTATGCTAGTGCATCAGACAATCAATCTGATAATGTTATGCGCAGCAAGAAGAAACTCCTTCTCCATCAGCTTCCACAGCCTTGGACATCGTGTGGGACTTGGAAGCTGAATCGGGAGGTACAAATGTTTATCAGCCTTGCTGTGCAGGTCAGTTGGCCTGCTGAGTTCAAAAGGAAAATAAAAATGGACAGGAGCTACTTTGTGAAAAGGCCCATGCATAAGGGCATTAACCTGCTACCGTACATGGGAAGAGGATCAACATCTCTTATCCACAGTCTAAGGCATGTCTTTAAGAAAAATCTACAAGGGTAATAGCATTTTATCTTTTCTCCATTTGCTCTTTGATTGGCATCAGGAATCAAGCGGCGTTGTAGAAAGGCATTGACATATCCCTTAGTGACATACAATACCTTGTAGGCATGGATGGTATTCAGCAGAATAGGTTTTCCGTGAATAAAATTCTTAAGCTTCCACACAAAAAGCCCGATGTCAAATATTCACACTCTGCCACTTCAGATATAATACACAGGCTTCCCACAATGGCCTCGATTCACAACTGTTTCTGAAATATTGCTACTCTGGAGATTAAATTTGTGAAGCTTCTAGCAGTAATAGTAGAACACGGGATATACAGTACACAATGCTGAATGTTGCTTAGCAATACAGTAAAAGTAGTGGAGTGTAAGTTATATAGGACATGATTTCCTTGGGTGAACTGTGCCCAAATGTATTTTCTAATGTGGTCATTTAAGACCCTATTTTGAAACCCATGGATTACAGAACTGGGCTGCCTGTCTCTTATTGGGACAAATTGTCTCCAACGGGTCCAGTGAGTGCACGTGTAAAAACCCTGTGTTTGCATACACTAATTAGCAAAGCTGGTGATTAGACACAAATGGCTACTGATGTGCACAATTGTCCAGCCTGGTCATGCACATTGAGAGTTTTTGCAAGCTGACATGTACAGTCCCAACTGAAAATATGGACACTATGCTATCATGCTTTGTGTTTTGATGGGATGTTATTTTTTGTTGCAAGCATCTCCTCCTAGATTTAAGATCCCTTATATTTGGGTAGCCAACAAAGTGTGAAATAATGCCATCATATCAAATACTGTGAGTAAATAATGGAAAGAGTGTGAATGTTAAAACAGTAGCAAAGGCAGTGAAACAAAGTAGGACTTTAAACTCTGTCCTTAACTAAAGAGAGTGTCAGCAACTTACGACTATAGCTAGCAGGAAGTACCTGTGTTACACAAATTGCCAATTGCACAAATCATGAGCGAGACTTTATAAAAGGGGGATAAGGCAAGGTGCCGTGTTTATTGATTACATGCATTAGACATAGAGGTTTGGGCACACAATTCTTGCAAACACACACAAATTATCATAGACATCATTGCACACAGGCATACACATACACAAAACTGCCATTTCATCTACACATACACTAGATATAGTTTCCAGCAATAGTTGCTCAGTATCAGCCCAGGGTGGCCAACCCAGGCTTATTGAGTAGATGATGATGATTTGAAGATAGCAGATTTAAAGATAACAGCTGGAGCGGGGTGAACAGATCCATCTGTGCTCTGAGGAAACATCAGTAGAGAAAGAGACTCAACCAACCAGGCATTTTCGAAGTGCTCTTTTATAGGGATTGGCATCTTTTGTTTCAGTGCTTTGGCTTTTTTTTTATGCCCAGCTTCTGTTGTTGCAGTTGTTCTTCTTTTGTCTTCAGCTTATCTGAGCCTTGGAGTACTCTTGTTGCCCCTCTGGTAGAATTTTTTCTTTTGTTATCTCCTTTGTGCCCTCGAGTGTCAAAGGGATTCTTCAGCCGTCTGTTAGTTAGTTACTGGCTGTTAAGTTACATTTGGCGCCTTGTTGCTTACATAAACAGTTAAATCTTCTTGTCCCGTGTCTATGCCATTCTTTCACCATTCACCCTTTTACACACACTCATACATAAAGGCTATGCAGAGTTCATTCACTTATGCCAAGCAGAAGGATACAAAATGGAGTTTTCAAGTTGCTTACAGGACAAGACTAACATATATTTTACTATTATTACACTCTATGTTAACATTAGCTACATTAGTTCAGTTCACGCTACACCTGCTCTTTGCTTCAGTTGCATTGGATATATTTTCTTTATGGATCATCAGTAGATATAGATAATGTATTATGTTTACCTGATATGGGATTTCACAAAGATTTTTATGATGACTTTTGTCAGTCTGCAAAGAAGGGAAATAGAAAGCATTAAGGAAATATAAAGGGAGATTTGATAAGTAGAAAGGATGGAGGAAGGCAATTTTATGTTAAAAATATTTGATTGGAGAAGTAGATTGAAAAATACAGATGTTTTCCACCTCCAGGTTGTCAGTAAAACTCAGGTCTGCACTGGTCAGAACCCAATGTCCTTACTACCTGATATTTGCTTGACTGCTTATGTGAAAGGAATTGTTCGTCCATGTTCGGTTTCTTTTGGGCAGATATCTAGTATCACCATGGGCATCTCACGTTTTCTCAGCTCTTGAACTGGTCTGCATGGAGGATGGTTAATGCACTTTGTCTAGATGTTCATAGTGTTCCTATGATGGTAGCTTCAAGGTGCTTAAGACTCTGAGGACCTGCATGGGGACCAAAGAAAATAAGAGTTATGGGAAGCATGACTGCAGACCATTTTGGGTGGTGATGAATTGCAAGAAAATGGACAGAAGTGCTGTAATTGATATACAGTGCTGATTTCCAAATTAACTCGAGCCACTAAGCCCATTGGTGAAAATACTGCAGCAGTAGAGTACTGGCAATGCCATCACCTCTATAGATAAAAACCTGAAGTTTATTCATAAGGTGTCTCAGTTCTGCCTTTGTGGTTGTGTCCTATAAGGATTTGAAGTAGATGATGATAAGGAATCTTTAGGTAAATGTGTGGTTTCTAGTCACTTATCTCAAAAAGGACATTGAAGAAATAAAGAGGGGAGGCTACAAAAAAAAAACCAACAGAGAAATATTTCCTTGTGAAAAAGAAGTGACGGGACATTTAGGTTTGGAGTGAATTAGTGGAGACGTGATGGAGATGGACAGGGTTTGAGAAAGTATATCTGGGAACTTCTACTCACTCTCTCATGCTAGAATAAGAAGACAGTGACATTTTGAAACTCATGTAAGAAGGAATTGGGGGCATTTTTTTGTAACTCACATAGGATGATTTATGTGGAACTCATTGCCACAAGGAATCATTGAGGTCAGGGGCACAGAATGATACGGACATTTTTATGGATAATGAGAACATCCTCGCGTTAGATAGGATTAAAAATCTTTTACAGGGAATAAAAACCAGCATACTTCAGGACATAAACCAACCCCAAACTGACAGGGGTTAGGCATAAAGTTCCCCTCTGGGCAGACTCTCCCATAATTTTCCAATTTGGGGGTTTCTTGTATTTTCTTCTGAAGCTCTTAATATTGAACCTGTCACGGAAGATGATGGACAGTTAGTCTGATCTGGTTTGGCAATTCCTATGCTACAGATCAAGTAATATTTAAAACCCACTTAGCAGTGGACCTGGAGATCTTTCAAGTGTTTCTTAACACCTGGGGCAAACAGCACAGTAACAGCCACAGACAAGTGAGCAGTAGTGCATTTGGAAATATGACATACTTAGCCCTGTTACATCCAGTCTATGGATACATTTGTCACTGCTGGGGCAGGTTAAACTCATTTTTAGGAGTTGTTTCATGTTCAGAGGTCTTTTTAAATTGAGATAGCTCAATGTGCCGTAGATTATTAACCCATTTGTGTCCATGCCTTTAGTAATGCTGGAGAGATGCCTATTTTTATATGTTATCCTAGGCTAACAGAGGAGCTACACTGGTTCAGATAATAAATGCTTTAGAGAAGATTTGAGGAGAGAACAACAAGTTTAATTTCTCTCCTAGGAAAGTGGCTACAGGAGAGTTCAGCAGGGCAGCCTGGTGGGTAGCAAGCACAATAAATCCCAACACACTATATTGATTCTACGGTGAGATGGGATGAGTTGTTTTCTGAGACAGCAGGTCAGGAAAGAGGCTGTAGGAGCCCAGAGAGAGGGAAGGAGGTTGAGGGAAGTGATTGCCTGCATGAAAGCAGAAGTTAATAAAGAAAACTGGGGCCCAGAAGGTGGCAGGGGAATCCTTTCCAGGTGTCAGCATCATGGAAACACTAACATCTTGATGCTGATTCAGTGTGCCATTGTTTTGCAAAACGAAGGACCAGAAGGACTTTTTTGGGTCATTGAGTCTCATCCCTGGCTATCACAGACACTGTCATATAATCTGTTCATAAAGTGATGAGGCTCCATGTAGAAATTAAGTGCCTTGTCCTTTCTACTCCTTTCTGAAAGATTTTTCTAGTATCGCACTTCTCTGACTAGAAGCCCTCTTCTAATCAGGTGCTCATATTTATTCATGGTCAATTTAATACCTTATTCCTACAGTTGTGCACACAGAGCAAACAACTATTCAATGGGCGCGTCTATACATGCACCCGACTGCGCAGTAACCGCCGGTGCTGCACCGCCCCAGCGCTGCGTGGGTTGTTTCCAACCCTACTGCGCAGTAGCAACGGCATCATGGCTCATGTCCACTGATGCCACATCAGTGTAACGATGAGCTTTGTCACCATAGCTTGTCACTACAGCAATGTAGCATTTCATGTAGACACTCCCAGTGTGTCCACATTTATGCCTCTTCTGCATTGACTTCATTCTTTGGAGTTTTATTGACACTATTTGCCAGTTTTATGGTAAATTAAACCAGTGGCTATGGCCAACATTTTCAAAAAACAGTGATTTTTTTGATACCTCAGTAGCTGAGTACCCAAAATGAGGTACTCCAAAAGGGCCCTGTTCCTTAGCATTTTCTGAAAAATAAGACTGTTTGTGATGTCTTAGTCTTGGTTGTCTTCTAAATATGTTTCTGCCATCTACTGTTTTGTTTGCGGGAGTTAAGCAATACCATCTAGTAATTCACAGACTAAAGATTGTAGAGAAAATGTTATGCAAAATCCATTGCTGAAGCGAAGACTGTTGAGTATAGCAGCTTCCTGCAAACTAAAAGCATGTTCAAGAGCTCTTCAAAGGCTGACTTTTTGCTCCTTACCTTCAAGGTGTATGTGGGCTGCTTTACAATGCACATTTCTTTGTTTCTGCATTCTGAAAAAAATGCAGAGCGTAATTTTTATGCTACTACTTTGATATTGCCTTTTGTACTATGGTACTCAGGAATTTTACATATATAACAGGGGAAATTCTTTTGTGATATAACTCCAGTGACTTCAGTGAACTTACACTAAGATCTATTTGGCCCATAAAGTTTAGCATCTCAACATGCATGAGAGCTGGATAAAAGAATGTGTAGAACGCACTTGAATCGTTGTTATAACGCAGTTGCCTCTAACCCCATAGGTGTAGGTTCACAGGAAAACAATACATAGATTACAGTAGGAATATAGTGAATAGCAACAAGTTTGCCTGTCTAGGCAGCACGTTCTCCCGTGCTGCCCACATCAACGATGAAGTCAACATGAGGCTAGCAAAAGCCAGCGTGGCCTTCAGCAGGCTCCGTAAGTCAGTCTAGGACTGCAGAGGTGCCACGAAACTGAAGGTTTACAAAGACTTCATTCTCCCGACCCTCCTTTATATCTGCAAAGCTGGGCTGTCTACCAGTGTCATGCCAAGAAACTAAACCACTTCCACCTGTGCTGCCTGCAAAAGATACTAACAGTCAAGTGGCAGGAGAAGATTCCAGGCACCGAGGTGCTCAGAAGATCAGCTCTCCCCAGTATCCACACCCTACGGAAACTGGTGCAGCTAAGATGGCCTGGCCACCTTTCAAGAATGCCCGACACTTGTCCACCAAAGAAAATCTTTTACAGTGATCTGTCAAATGGAGTACACTTTTGTGGTCCACCAAAGAAGTGGTACAAGGACACCCTAAAGATGCCCCTAAATTGTTTGCCATTGACTCGAAGTCATGGGAGCAAATCTCTTGTGACCATCCATCCTGGAGGTCATCGGTCCGGAGCAGAGCACTGGCCTTCAAGCAGTGGCACACGGCAGAGGCAGTGAGGAAGCGCGTGGCCAGGAAAACGAGGACCTCTCATGTCTGGTCCACATTGCTTTCCTGCCCCTGCTTCAGCAGATTGCTCAGGGCAAAGATTGGGTTTATAAGTCACCTGCGTACCCACGCAACCTAGCCTCCACCCCTCTTTTCCTCTCTCTTCTTTTTCCTTTTTCCTCTCTTTCTCCCTCCCTTTTTCTTTCCCGCTTCTTTTCTCTTTTTTCCCTCCCGACTGGATACGGTCATCTTCACTTGCGAAGGACGAACAACACAGAGAAAATCATATCCAATTGAAATTGTAGTGGGAATTTTAAAGTAAACAGGAACTTCAATTCTACCTTCAATGTGCCTCCGTTAGCTAAGTGCATATATTGGTGTGGACCACTGTAATTTAGGCTCCGGTGGGGGAAAAAACAAGCCTCCTGCAGGCTGGAGCCATTTCAGGTGTTTTTCAGGGCAGGCTCTCCTATGCCTCCGGCTGTAGAAGCCCACCTTGGGGCTGATTGCCATTGACAGCAGCACAGAGGCTGTTCTCCAAAATGCTGAAATCACAGAATCATAGAAATTTAGGGTTGGAAGGGGCCTCAGGTCATCTAATCCAACTCCGTGCTCAAAACCAGGACCAACACCAAATATAACCTCCATACGATGTAATAGGTTGATGGTTTGCTTAGCTGGCTGGATGTGGGGTGAGTAGGGTGAGGCTGGGAGGGAGGGGGAGGAAGGTCCCCCCACTGCTGGGTGACTTTCCCTACAGCCAGGTGTGGGGAAGGGGCTTCCCCCAGCCCACTGCAGGCTCTCCTGAGCCCTGCTTTGCTCTGCTGCCACACGGGAGAGAAGGGTACTAATTTCCCCCTCCCCTTCTCTATTCGGAAGAGCAGAGCAGAGTTTGGGAGACCCGTGCCAGGTGCCTTCCTCCACAGCTGGGCATGGGGTGCAGGATGTCCCCACCGCAGGGGCTTCCCCCCATCTGGTACAGCTCTCCTGAGCCCTGCCCTGCCCCGCTGAGAAGGGGAGGGGGAAATTCACAGCAAAGCAAAGCAGGGCTCGGGAGAGCTGCGCCAGATGGGGGGGAAGCCCCTGCAATGGGGGCACTCTGCACCCCATGCCCAGCTGTGGGGAAGGCACCTACCATGCCTATACTCACAGCTCATAGGGCAGGGGGTACTTACCTGCTTTGTTCTGGGCAGGGTTTTTAAGCTCCCTGCCAAAGGGGGAAATCAAGTCACCTGATTAGCTAAGCCCCAGCAGGGCTGCAGCCTGTATTAGGCCGTCCCTGGAAATATTTGGGGCTTCCACAGTGTTGCCGGGGCTCTGCTGTCTTTCTTCTCTGTGCTTTGGGTCAGTTTTTTCCCAACTTTTTTCCCTTCCCTCCCTTTCCCCTGCAGTTTCAGGCCATTTCCAGCCAAATCACAGTTTTGTGGAGCTTCAGGAGAAATGCTACATTTTGGGCTTTCCATGAAATTCCCCGGAACCCAAATTACAGACGTCCCTATATATTGGGTATAGGGTATCCACATCTTCTGTGAATTACATATTACAACAATATTTCAATTGTCTTTCCCTACTGACAACAGGCAACCTAACTGAAATACACCGAATATAACCTCCATATGATGTAACAGGTTGATGGTTCTGTAGCACTAAATGTGATCTAAATTGGCCATGATATGCTGTCTAGCCATCAATTTCCTAATCCTGATTCATCTCCTTTAAATTTTCGGTCTACCAAACTTCCACTTATTGCTTGACAATAAATGTGGTTAGCACAGGTTACCATGGCTGTGCTATACATAAAAAAAGAGGTCTCATGCAGCTAGAATGAATTCCACAAAGGCCTTTCAAAACTCAGGATACTGGCCATAAACTAGACCAGTGGTGCTCAAGCTTTTGGCTCTGCAGGCCAGATGAATGGCATGGGGCCGATCCCCAGAGAGCAGATCAGGCCTGCACTGACTCTGCCAAGCCCCACATACCTCAATAAGGTACCATGAACTGGCCCCCATGTACTGGGACTGGGCCCCCATCAGCCTTGCAAACCATGATTAAGCCCCCAAGTCAGCTAAATTAGTACAAGTCATCCACAGTAAGACCCTGGACCAGAACACCATAGGTCTATCCCTGACCCTGTGGCAAGAACACCAGATTTAGCTTCATGTTCTTCTCACTTGAAAATTACCATGTGATTTTTTTTATATCTATATATAGGCAGAAACATGTTGCAAATTTAGTTTTACCATAATTTTCACTTCAGCCAACTTCTTTCTCCGTCTTGATGCTTGTGCGTTTGCCATTCATGTCTGCTAATCAAGTGATAAAACCAACAGCAGTTGACGGAAAAGATCTTATGCTGAATAACTAGGCAGAAGGGATGGAAGAGCTCTGAGCAACCCTCCATCATGCTAATGCCCTTACCATCTGATGAAATTCAGAACATGATTAAAGGAATATTTATTGAGTGAGGGTCAGTATGTGAACAGAAACAGCTAGGAGCTTGTTTGTTAAGGGCATTGATCACCACATATTTTATATCATCTTAAGTATCATCCTTTTTGAAGCAGTCACATTTGGTAATTTATTTAGGACACAAAACCTCTAACGCAAACAAGGATTAATCTTGGAAGAAAACTAACAAAGACAGCAGCTTTGTGCCATTTCTTTTGTTTGTTTAATTAATGTTCAACATTAAGTGTTCAGTCGGCTGATACGTGTATGGTACCAGGGAAGTAAATTCATTCAAATGCAAACAGTTTCTGTTGTGTTGTTTTGGGGACTACACGGTACATTTGTTCAGCTCTCTGGTAATACTTTAAAAGCTAATTACATTGAAAAGTAAACAAACGAGTATGCAAATGTGCATCCTGAAATGCCAGTTGGTTATCTCAAGTTCAGAGGTTGAAAGGAATACAGAACGATGAGTTTGCTAAATTATTGACAACGTTATAGTCTTTAAAAGTGTATTTGCTGTTGTTCTCTAGTACAACAGTTTCTTTATCCAGTGTAGTGCAAAAGAAATGCAATCAATGATACCGCTTTGTGGAAACTTCTGTAAACAAAAGAAACTAGCACGATGGGTAGTGGGGATAGCTTTCCTCATATGCAAGATGCTAACTTGTTTAATAAAGAAGCTATTCATGATAAGAAATACTTGTGTGAAAATTTGAGTTGCATCTGCAAAGATGGTAGTCTTCCAGGGTGGTGGGGAATTTTTCTTTTATTCCCAGCAATGAAAGCAGAGACCAATAATTCACTCAAAGTAATCAACAGTCAGAAACTTCCTTTAAAAAAAATTATATATGGGAAGCAATATGGTGGAGTGGATCTGGTGCTGGAGCGAGGCTTCAGATCACCTGGATACTGTTCTTGACCCTTCCTAACGTGCAGGTCACTTCATTTGTTGCTGCCCATTTTCCCACTTTTTTGTTTCTCTTGTCTATTGGGTTGTAAGCTCCTTGGGACAGAAGCATTGTCTCACTCTCATCATGTGCGTAGGCAGGACCTCATGCAATAGTGAGCCTAACTTGGTTCAAATCCAAAGGCGCTACTGGAATACTGATAACATATATACAGTTTGTTGTGGTTCTCTGGACACCACTTCCTCATTGAAGAAGGAGCCACAAAACCTATTAACTCTTTGACTACGCCCAACATCTAGGGCTAGGGACAAAAATGACACATAAACTGGTATAAGTGATTGGAAACTGGTTCAAATATGTAACACAACAGAAATTCAGTGTACATAAACCACTTTCAAAGTGGCCAAAACTGGTTTAAGATAAACCTGGATGGATGTAGTATCAGACTGAACTGATTTAGGTTAAAGCAGTTTATTGAACTTCTGTCCCAGATCCCCTCCAGATTCATGTTAACTCAGTCCCCCAGCACCCCAGGATGCTTTGCACCTCCACTACAAACCTCCCCTCTCAGGGTGGATGGGCTCACCTTGGCCCAAGCTGTGTGCTCCAGTTGAGCAGGGAGGCATGCTCTAGCGCCCCCCAAGCTTCTGGCCTGGGCCACTGCAGGCATGTGGCTGCATTTCCAGATCAAAAGTGAATGTCTGTTCACTTGTTTATTGGTTCAATCTATGTGGTTTAGACTAACCTGTGAAGATTGAATTAATTCAACCTCGGGCTTTTTGACTCTCTGTACTTAGCCTGGGAGCCTAGTCATGCTAATAAGACACCTTCCTGCTTGCGAGATAATGCAATGCACTGCCCTTCTTGCCCTCATCTGTGCACCCAATCAGCTTTAATAAGGGAGGTTGGGAACTCGACTGATCCCTACGCTTCACAACTGACTGCTAGCTTTCAGGGAGCACAGGGGTGTCTTTGAGCACCTGCTTGGCAACCAGACAACAGACTTTCATTCCAGGATCACATTCTTCTGAAAACTATTTGGTTTGCAAAATGACCTCCAGTCTGAGAATAGCCTTTTCAGTCTAAATCTGAAATGTCAATAGGTTATAAGTAGACATTCATTACTGCGATATTTATGAAGTCTGGTAATCTACAAGTATTCGCACACATGCTCAGCATTAAGCAAGGGACCTGTTCTGCTGATGGAGTGAAGTGATGTAACAAGCACAATTAAGCCCTAGATTGGAGAGCGGTTTACACTTCTTAAATAAGAGCACAGCTAAATATGGATGAGATAATGAAGAGACAACTTCACTGTCTAAGGAGTGACTGGATTATATGAACTTCTAGTCTTTTTAATTGCTCACCTGCTGCATACAATATGTAAATATATTTCATAATCCTTCCTTCGACAGAATTTATTCCCATGAAGTGCATGTAAGCATAGGCATTTATTCTAGATATGCTAATATAATGGGACATGAGCTCTTTTCAGATGCTTTTTGTTTTACAGCTTGAAATAAGACTTACATTGTACAGCTATTAATGCAGCATCATGGATTTTCTGGCTGCATTACTCGTTCACAGATGGTTAGCCTTTGACATGGCAATGAGATTGTTCACTTTTGCAAGACGTTAGCACAGATCAATAAGAAACCTGTCTTACAGAGAGAACACCTGTTTGTCAGCCAGGCCTGCCTTAAAGGTATTCTTGATATTGTATGTTCTTGTCAGTCTGTTCAGAGCCAGTAGATACATGGTGGCTGGGTTATGCTCCCTCTTGTTACTGTGGGTTAGTTAGTGGTAGAGATGGCAGTGCCACTGGAAAATAAGATACCGCCCTCACCCTATTATGGGTTTCTGTGCTGTACTTACTGCCAGAGACACTAATCTCTTTAAGAAATAGATCAGGCTTAATGAGAGCCACTTCCTCTATTATTGTTGCAATTACTCCTCCTCTTCACAAGCCCATCTGTTTGATAACCATTGTAACTGTCAGCATGCTTCTATCGGACTCAATAGCAGCTTCTCCAAAGGGTATGAAGGAGAAAAAAATCATGCATCTTGCATGTTTTATGCAAAGCATTTTAGAGCACTATGTGAGGGTTTGGCCTGGATGTAGGCAGCTGGGCCTGTGACTAGGTCTTGGGGGGCAGCTAGGAGGCAAGCAGGGCAGGGGCACGGGTTCCTGGAGCTGAGAGGGGAGATCCAAGAGATGTAGTCTGAGATGTGAGCCAGGGGTCAGAGAACTGGTGCCAGGCGAATGGCACTTCCAGTAGCCAATCTGGTTGCAGGGAACCGCATCAACGCATTAGCCAGGGATCAGGGGTAGGTGTGGTAACTCATGTATTTAGCCCTGCCAGGCCTGCTTAATCAGAGTCCCTGACCACTAGATGTAAAAATCCAACACAAAACGGGCTTCCTTTTTTCCCCAAACCTGACCAATCTGTCAAATTAACGAATTATTTGGGCACAATGCAAGAAAAGAAGGACATAGATAATATGATGGCATGACTGTCAGCCAACATAATGTAGACGGCTGACCACAAAACAAAAGAGCATTCTGGGAGAGAAAAGAGAGGCAAGGATTTTTGCGTGTGATATCTTTTACTGCACCAACTGTCTAGTTGGCAGGAGAATACACAAGGTTTTGGGTACCATTGTACCCCTTGTCAGTGATAGCCAAAAGCTTCCCTATGTCCTTCCCAACTATAGCGTTAGGACTTTTGCAGGGGATACCTTTCATGGTACCTTCTTCTCCCTTTTTCCTGGACCGTCACAGCTACATCTCCCCAACACTAAAAGAAACAAACTCTTATTTCTGTTATAATATTTCCTAGGAGGCTTTGAGCTCCATTGCACTTGGCATTGTATAAGAAAGACCGTTTCTGCCATAGAGTTTGCCACTGTAACTAGCACTTGGGCAGGGAGAGTTACGGATGCACAAAAACCGTGAAGTTGTCCAAGATTACAGAGGTAGCGAGTGGCAGAGCTCATAATGGAACGAAAATGTCCTGTTACTAGCTCATAGAGATAGACTAGGCTAATGAGCCAATATCCTGGCAGAAAATTATCTCTGGAGATGCCTAGTGGTCACTAGTGAAGATTAACATTTGCTGACTGCTCTTTCCCAGCGGCATCTGTTGGCAAATGATGCCTTTTACTGAGACCACTGCATTTTGCAAATGATATCAAAATTGAGTGTTGTGGCAAATACCACTGAGGATAGAAAGCTAATAATAAAAAGGATCAGTGAGATTGGAAAAATAGTCCTGGAAAATAACATCAGAATGGAGCTATGAAAACGTGAACTAATACTTCTCAGGAAAGAAGTATTCAAGTATTAATGCTGGAAAATAGCTAGCTGTTATAGCGGACCCCCCGCCCCAGAAAAAAAGGGAAAAAAAAGCAATATGACAGGCAGGTTGTGAGAGAACAAGAGGTAATAGTTTCTTTCCATATAGTGCTGTTAAGAGCACTGCTAGAATATACAAATGCCATTTCAATTGGATATGGCATTCCTTTCTCGGTCCCAAGTTGGGCTATTTTTTCCTATTAAAGTGTGTCTCTCTGTATTTCTGCCTGCCTATCTATTTTTATTCCATGCCCATCTCCACATTGTCAGCATGTCTTATTAGGCAGAGGCAAATGCCTGGGCATCCTGCTTTGATTGTTGCACACCTGACTCAGAAGAGTTTCCAAACTTTACTGATTTATAAGGGGTGCCTCCCACTCTTTTGTTAACAGTGCTGGGGCGGAGGGCTTTTGGGGGTAGGGTGCTGGACTTGGAATAATATAACTAGTTTCCGAGTTGTAAAAATGGGGATAACGATGCTTGTTTAAAAAAGCACATTGCTTCCTGCTCATGAAAAGCACTGTTAAGAGCACGGTATTAACATTGTTTCGGTACCGTGCAGTTTTAGGAACATCAGTACTAATGATGTCAATACTTGGCAATAATATAGGGCAGAACTACAAAAATTATCAAGGAAGTGGAAACACAAGCAAGTTACCACAAGGAAAAAGAGGGTGGGGATTTACAATACATCAGGTGCTCAGGGATAACCATGTGCATGTATTTTTAGCTCTTAATGAGAGCAAGATAAAGAGGACTTCACTCGTGAAGACTGAAAAACCTACAAATATAAGCCTCAGCTCTGAGGACGAGGGATATGGGGGTAACCGATGGGGGTAAATGCTGAGTAGGGACACAGTGTTCAGTGTTGTCATGGCGGTAGAAGTAGGATTAATGAGAAAAAATGTTGTAAAGGAAAACATGGGTTTAATAGCGAGACATTTAGTACCAATAGGTATGTTAAACTGTGGGATATTGTTAGAGGATTCTGTTTTGCATCGACAACCAAGTTTCTTGACTAACATGAAAATGAGTTAGGCAAATAGCTCGAGAATATAAAGGAAAGAATAAGCTGATATTGAGAAGGATGAGGAAAAAGTGGCTTTTGTTTCTGACTTCTGTCATGCTAATAAAAATAAGAGCAGCAACACCGGAAATGCAGGTTTACAAGAAATTTTGACTTAAACTTCTGGCTTCAGTTAAAACTGAGCCGCAGCTTAAAACTTAGGATGCATAAGACTACAGAAGCCTGTCTCAGGATCCCGAGTCCAAGCACCACCTGAGGGTATCCAGTAGCCTCAAAATCCCTCATCATCAGGCTTCAAAGCACAGCCCAAAGGCAGGAGTGCTGGGAGTACTGAGGTCCCTGGAGTATGCCCAGTCTTTCTGGTGGGGGTGATCCAGATCTGTGGCGCTTGAACACGCCGTGGTCCCAGACAACCGGCCAAAAGTTCAGACAGAGCTCTGTGACAGTCCTGCCTTTGATTCCTCCAAAGTTCATTGTACCCCAAATGTTTGGGGCCATGCATTGTAACTTGTGTGTATGCATTGCCTTGACCATTTTTAACAAAAGGTGTTTTTTTTTTCTGAGAACAAATAATCTGACGACTTCCAACTGGACTCAAGTAGCACATCCTTCACGGCAAGTTGTGCAGTTTGTGGATCTGGTAGAGCCCCATTTAGATGCATGGTTGCAGTTGGCACAATTGGCTCGTGGGAGTTCAGGTGTTGTCCTCCTGTTTTCTTCTCTGAACTAGAACTCCGGCTCGACTACACACCTCACGATGTCTTGGTTTCTCTGCCCTTTGGGTGAAAGCAGTGGGACCAGGAAGTGGTGTGTGTGCATGCATGAATGTGCACGTGTTTCCAGACTTATGACGACATACCCATTTACAGCTGGGTCAGATGGATGTGGCCTTCAGCATATCAGCTAGGTCCAGGGTGATCCATCCCCAGCCCATGGAGCTGTCATCCAGCCCATGAAGCTCCCCAAGGATCCAGACATTTGGCAGCAGGAGAGCTGTGTTGCAGTGTTAATTGCTGTTCATCTGCTGCCAAATTTCCAGACCCAGGGGAGCCGCATGGGCTGGATAATGTGGCCCTGTGTGCCAGATAGGCCAGCACATGGTCAGATCTAGACCCACGGAGTCGGGCTGGCATGCAGGCAGATCCAGGCACACAGGGTTAAACCGACATGCAAGATAGCTCCCATGTGCCACCCACGTGGACTGACACCACACCTCTCACCTAGCCTGTGGGGCTAAAAGGTTGGGCACCGCTGACCTAGGGAATCAAGTAGGGCTGGATAAACTACTAACCACGTTGCATCCTTCTGTAGAAACTCTTGTGGCTTGCCATGCTAGCCCCATGCCAGCCTCAAGCAAACCTACAAGCTCCTTTGGCTAGAGGCACATTGCAGGAGCTGGCTATGAGGCATGACCCATAGACAAGTCAAGGTAGGTAAACCATCATGCCCATTAGGCCTGCAGTGCCACTTTGAATGGAGTATTTTGGGGTCGAGCAAACCATTTTGATTTTCAAGGTGAGGGTTTTTGGCTAAAGATAAAAAAATTCTGTGGAAAGCAGACATTTCTAGCAAACAAAACAATATCATTTAATCAAAATATCCATTTCAATGGAAATGTTTCAACCAGCCCTAATAAGTTGCATCCAGACAAGTGTGGACATTTGTTTCCCTGAGGACACACAGGAGTGGGTACACCTTCTGCCGCTGCTACTTGTCCTGAGGGAAGGTCCAGGTTACCCTGGGTAGGGGAGGGGAGGCTGGGCCAGCACCTGGGCTAGCCCCAGCGGCCTTACTGGGGTTCTGGGGGCCTCCTGGGGCTGCAGCTGCAGCAGGAAACCACCCCACTTTTTTCAGCGTGAGTTTTTTTTGACCCCAGGATCTCCCAGGGTCAAACCTTCCCCCCCAGTGCTGCAAGGTAGCAGCAAGAGGAATGCTTGCATGTGCTGAGCATGGCACACATCCATGCTCATCTGGATGTGGCCATAGAGAGCTTATTTGAATCATAACTACTTCCTACCAGAGGCTAAAAATACCTCTGTCTGCCCAGTCTCCTCTGGTTCTGCTAATTTTATATTTTCAGGTATCCAGGTTGTAGCCATATTGGTCTTGAGGCAAAAGGAATCGGAACTTGCACTAGAGGTGATATCTTTTATTAGACCAACTAGATTTTTGTAAAAAAAAAATTATTTAATTGCAAGCTTTCAGGCACAAGGACCCTTCTTCAGGCATAGGAGAAAAGATTGTAAAAGTTCTCCTGGGTAGAAGTGAAAGTTCACATTTCATAGAGAGTCAAAGGTAAATTCTCGTATTTGGAACAGTTCATTTTATATGCAGATTAGGCTCAGAGAAAAGCTGGAATAGTCTGTTTACCCAGAAGCTGTTTGGTGGTAAGCAGGATGTAGTCATATTTCCTTCTGGTTATGGTGTTTCATAGTTCACAGAGGAGTAAAAAGATGGAATGCTGTTCTGTTTTACATTCTGTTTTCTGTGTCTTTCAATTTTATATTCAATTCTATATTCTGTTTTTTGTGTCTCTCTCTTAGGCTTCTGGCACATGTTCATGTAATGGTGTGATAGGATCTGATGCCCTATCACAGCAATCGTGCTTTGTGCTATGCTACATGTGCATAGGAGGAGGCATGATTTTGGAATCAGAGATCAAATCTAGATAGCACCATTACTGACTGCCAGTGCAGAGGAAGCCTGGATTCCCCCTGTGCTGGCAACCTGAAAGCTGGGTGCCATACATAGGGCCAACAATCACCTGGTTATTGCCATCATTGTCCCATTCAGCACCCTGAGCTGTCTGAGGACTGGAGCCAACAATCAGCTCACTGTCAAAACTTTGTGCCTGGCATCACTGGTCAAGCTGCCTAGTCTTTCCCCTCTGGGGACTTTAAACACAGCACTGCGCAGATCTGGCCAGGCTGCTGAGTGTGAGACCAACAAAAAGCCGAGCTGCCAACCAAGCCCCACCATGTTGCTAGCACCAGCCTCCTTGGTGGGCATCCTGACCCGCATACAGTTTAAGACACAAAAGAAACCAGCCACAAAATTATTACACATATTTTGTAGAATAATTTTGTGGCTGGTTTTGTGTTTTGTCGTGCCGTTAACTGCCTGAAAATGTGACCAGGTTGCTGCTTAAGATGCAATGAATGCAGCTAATTGCATCTTAGGTGTACCGTCCACCAGGGCCCTTAAATTGTTAAGGATCAGGTCACAATCTGTCTATATTCCTTTGTCTTGCATGATACCTTCCCCAGTACACACATTGTTGGGGTTAAACTAATATATACATAAGTAATACGAGTCTAAAGCCAACGCGGTAATGCATCATGCTGCTTTCAAAGAAATAAATTATTCTCCCACTGGAGTTCTTCTGTTGCCACTCAAGTATGCAGTCCTCTGTATTCATATCACAAAGAAACTGAGTGAACTGGGTTGTACTTGTATTCAAAGAAGCAGTACAAATCTGAACAGGAACCATATGATCAATTATCAGAGTAGTATTATATTGTTCACTGTGAGCTTCAAGAGAGACGAGAGAGAAATTGTCAAAGGAAGCAACATTAACTACCATTTAAAAAAAAAAAGTGCCAGAGGAACCAGAATAAATTGTGGTTGGAATAGAATGACAGGACTTGGAACAGAAAGATGGAGAAGATCAAGGTGAAAAGAAAAAAAGGGTGCTCATCTGGAGGAGAAAGAATTAACAAATGGCGAGGCATGTGGAAATACAGGCTGAGGATGATAACT
>NW_017728997.1:12683854-12689733 GCF_001723915.1 Gavialis gangeticus | reverse complement strand
CGGGAAGGGTCAGACAAGAAGCCTCCCTACTCTGGGAAGGAACATAAAGGGTTCCAAAGAAGGGGGAAGGGAGGGCCAGGTCCAAAAGGGGAAAAGGGTGCTCATCTGGAGGAGAAAGAATTAACAAATGGCGAGGCATGTGGAAATACAGGCTGAGGATGATAACTCTAGGAATAATGAGGGGAGGAATGTGCTGGGAATGATGAAAGCAATTTTGGGGATGAGGGTGACGGGAGGGGTGAGCTGAGTGGGGGGAACCCTCCCAATGCACAATGGAACTGGTCCTAGTTTGAAGATTAATGCCACAAAAAATGGGGAAACAAGAATATTTTCAGACCTGTTTCAGGGTCTTGTTACACAGTAATTTTGGGCTGTTCCTGGAGCTCTTAATCCCTGGATTGTCCTCACATTAACAGTTTCCTGTTGTTTTAAGCACTCATTATGTGATTCAAAGTTACGCCACTCCAGGACAGGATTATCTTTGATCCACACTACCCAGCTCCTGGTCCATTGAGGTGTAGACACTCCCCACAGAGATGCCACCCAAAGTGAAGACCTCTAGTATCCCAAGACAGGGCTAGAAGCCTGTCCTGGCTCACCAGCCTCCAGTGGCAACTCACAGCTCCAGCTCCTAGTCCTGCCTCTGCTCACTGATCCTCTAGTGGCAAGTCACAGCTGTGCACATGGGGGACAGTCAGAGAAGGTTTCTAGACCATGGGTGGGCAAACTGTGGCCCACAGGCCAGATTTGGCCCACCAAGGAATTTCATCCAGCCCACGGTGGCTCCTTTGGCCCCATCCAGCCCAGACACAGGAAGCATTCAGGGTCATGGTGTCTGCAGCCAGTCCTACCATGCACAGCGGAGCCGGGATGGCATGGCGGCTGGACTCTGCATCCCAGCAGCAGCGGCTTCTTCCAGCTGCTGCTACTGCCAGCATCACTGCCACTGCTGCCAGACCTGCCTGCTGCCAGGCACCCTGGCCTGCCAGCCCCACACCCCTGAACAGAGCAGATGGGGTCCCTGTGGAGACCAGCCTGGGACCCGCATGGGCAGGGTGCATTCAGCCGGGCGGATGGGATGGGGTTATGGGCAGGTGGGGAACAGTGACAGTGCAGGGCCAGGCCCCAGGGCAGAGCCACTTAGGGAGCTTTGGTGAGCTTTTTCAGGCTGAGGGGACAAGAGGTGCTGATCCAGCCTGCAACAGCTCACCAAAGCTCCCTAAGTAGCCCTCTGACACAAATAATTGCCCACCCCTGTTCTAGACTAAGGTGTAACTACTCCAAACTCCCAGCTAACATTAACACCAGTCACCGTGTATGGCTCACAACGCAAGGTGCAACAAGGCCTTTTCTCATTCTTCCTTACACTAATGTAGATGAATGGTTTCACATAAAATAAAAGTAGGAGCAATGAACGTTCTGATTTTGAGAACAAAATTTGGATAAAAACAGGGGACAGGCAGGGGATCATAAAAGGGGAACAAAAAGTGGCATGCTGTCTTTTTCCCTTCCCCACCCCTTAACTCTGAGATCTAAGCCCCCACCGACTGTTGAATTTCTGAAACGCACAAGTGTGAATTAAGTGAAGCTGTTTCAGATAAAAATGTAACGTCTCTTAAAATTGTGCTTTATTCAAGCTACAGCTTGCAATGACCTCCGCTAAAATAATTTAGCTCAGGTATAGAATACACAGCATTTCTTAAGTTGAAGACTTCAAGGCTTAAGCTCGTTTAAGTTGAAGCCTAAACCTAATTTAGGAATAAGCACGAGAGAGGAGCATGTTATAAATTCCTTGGATGAAGGATCATTGGGGTTCTTCTCTGCTACTTATAGCATGGGCCACGTGAAATGTTTCTCAGAGTCTCTGCAAAAATGTTTGACCCTTAATTCTGTCAATTGTTTGCTCATATTACTGTATGGACACTGCAGCAAGGGACTGAACAGTGCCCGTTCTGGGAGCCAGACATAGAAAAGGTCTGAATGCGAATGATGCAGGGAATACGGCTGCTGTTATGATGCGGACATTTGTCCCCTAGAAACGTAAATGAGAACTAACCCTGTGAGGCTGCAGGAGGGCAGAGTATAGTCCTCTGGTCTTCTCATGTCCTCTGGATGGATTGCAGCACCGATATGCATATATTCCATATGGTTTATATTGTGCTCTATGTGCTTATGGTTTTCTTGGTGAATTTTGCAACATGAGGTCAAGGTCCATTGTCCAAGATCTCCATAGCCAGACTTGGCATTAAATCCCAGAACAGTAAATGGGAAATCTTCCAACTGAGAAGATTGAATTTACCTGCCTATTGATGCACTCCTTACCTCTCAGTTTAGCATGTTGACCGAAGTCTTTTAGTTCTGTTGCTCCTTGTTATTTTATTTATTACCACTCTTTCGGAGATTAATGTACCTTCTGCTGTGGTAGTAACTCTGTATCTCAGTCTGTCTACAGTATCTCTGCAATCATAGCCCCTTTGTCACCGTACATTCTTTATGGATCACATTACTTTCACCACCCCTTATCTAACTACTTCATAAAAACAACCTCACACATTTGTAAAGGTTTGAGAAGAACATTACCATAAACAATGTTGCCCTCTTGTAAATGCATCATAGACTTTCCATAGGCTAATCACCTTGGAGAATAAGATTATCCCGGGCTGAATTTATCTCTTGGCCATCTTATCAAAACAGAATCTGCATATACAACTCTCATTTTTCTACATCTTCTTTGCAAAAGTTGAATATTCTCTCATGAATACATTACCGCCAAACTTAGAAAAAGTCTCCCCTCTGCCCCATTTGTCCAGTCGTTGCAGCTCTCCGGATGGCACTCATATTTTAGTTTTGCACAACTAATATGAAACTATGAATATAAGAAGAAACAAGTTAGAAATGCCACAAGTAAAAGATAAAAGATCTCATGGGTGGAGTCTTGGGCCTTTGGAAATCAGTGGAGGTAAGGATATGGCAGGACCTAAAAGTTTAGCACATCCTGGCTGAGCATCCCAACCTTGTAGCTATTAGGTATAATGGGGCTACTGCCTATTCTTATGGCTGTTTCTTTGTGGACCTGATGTAGTAAATGTTCTCTGAGAACGGTTCCCTGGAGGCAGAGCGTTTTGTCTGTTCAACCTGGGTGTCGTGCTAAGGATCTCAGCAGGTTCAAGGCTGACGCATCTTCTGGCCATGCCCATCTACAGGGCTTGAGTCACCTAGAACGGATGAGAGTGGAGAACTTGGACACATAGAGACCCAGGACCACGTGAGAGATATCTCCAGGGCTAAGTGAGAGCTGAGATGGAGGTTTTGGGTCGCTGTTTCAGATGTGGGAACCTGAAGTGGGAATTAGGGTTTAGGTGGCCAAATCCTTTTGTAGGGCTGGTTCCTACTGCCTCAGAAGTACAAGCTGCTTCGGAAAAAGTGAGCTGATGTCATTTCCGCACATCAGAAATAATCTCCAGAACCTTTCTTAGTTGCTATATTCTAAGCACTTATCCTGTGCATTTCTAAAGATTAGTCATTCCTAAATTACCTGAGGATATCTCATCGTAAACCAGATTTCCCACCCCCACCACCTCTTTTTTTTGGCAACCTATAAATTGTTTTTATCGGTCCCCAGCTGTATTTAATGGAGCACCATACTTTTACTGACAGACTTTTCGCTGTCAAAATAGCCTTCCTTCATTTATCACAAAGTTAGAGCAAACGCCCATCAGATTATGCCCTTTGAAACAATATTCTATGGTGCTTTCAAGATATTTCGTCTTTATTTCTCCTGTCAGAGTGCTCCTAAAACTATTAGAGGAATTAACTAGCATTCTGTAAATGAAATGTGTGGGTGAAGGAGAAAATGTAGAGAGGCCCTAAAGGAAATACATCATAAAGAGCAATTCTGTAATTGCAAAGGCACAGAGTGGATGGTAGAACAGGTCTCTGTCTTTCATTTATTTGGCTATATTAAGACCTTCCTTGAGCAACTACAGTACAATTTGTGTAGAAGCCAAATCTTCCCTGGTTAAAGCAGACACATTACACCTTTAACTATGTCCGCGTTGCTATTATCCAGGCACAATCTTAAAATCAAAGAGCAAATAAATGTCCCCCTTTTCACCGTAGTAATCCAGTGCTTTCTTCTAGCTCTTCCTCAAAGCAGCAAGACTCTGCAAAAAAATGTTCACCAGCATAATAAAATATTGAGCTGACAAATTAAATATTAAAATTTCAAAATCTCCTAAGTGACTTAGGGACAGATTTTACATGGTGTTTAGACATTGCCCCACTCAGTGTTGCAAGGGCTAAGCGATTTAGACAGGCATGTCTCATTTGCAAGTGACTTAAATATTTAGGAAATCTGAGTCTCACTAAAAGCCAATAAGACTGAGGGTCCTAAATACCTCTTCCTTCTGAAAATGAGAATTGGGCGCTTTTAGCCACTTAGATGCTTTTTCTTTTTCGCAGATTTTCTTCTTTACCGCTGAACACCCATGTTTAAAAAATGCTCCCTGTTCATTCAAGTTCAAGTGAGTGCAATCCTACAGTTGCAAATCCCACCAAGAAGTCTCAGCTGTCTGGTCTGATCAGCATTTCTACAACTTGGTATTGTTGGTCTCCCTTTGAAGTCAAAAATACCTCATTAAAAACATAGAAGAGCCCTACCAAGAGCATGCTGGATTCCTGGCTCCTTTGTTGGTTACATATCTGCTTTTCATAGTTCATCAATACAGGAATGCTAATACTGCCTATTGCAATTCGCTTCCAATACTCCCTGTAAGAAAAAGACAGGAAAGATTACAATATGTCAGCATGATACACCCATAAGCATCTCTACCTGATGATTTTCTTTACTTTGCCTATCAAGGAATGGAGGCACTTTCTCATATACAACAGCTATATACACATGCATCTATTTCATAGGTGTATATAAGCCTGTAATTAAAAATTGGTACTTCTTGCATTCACATCATAGCTCAAAGAAAGTTCTTGTAACGTATCGTTCAGTTATATGAAGTTTGCCCACCTTTGGCCCATTGGCTTCAGGAATGCTTCAGCCAATACATTTTGTTGTGGTGTCAGTCAAAATGCTACGTGCCAGAGGCATTAGATGCCTGAAGCCTGACTTGTTTTTCTGGCTACCGTTTGCCTTTGATTCATCTCCAAGAGGATTTTTTTCCTTAAATATGCATAAAAATAAGGTCCTGTGCAAATTTCTCAAGAGATCAATTTGCAAGGCTCTTTAGTAGAAGGACCAATTCTCTAGTGGGTATATTGGTTTGATATGGAAATACATAACCTTGCAGTAAATCTACCACCCACATCTTGCACGTTACCATGCTCTGGGGCTTCTTTGTGAGTTCAGGAGCAGGACCCGTAGCAGCTTTCCCTTACAAAAATGCTCTCTTCCTAATATCTGTGTACAAACAACTTCTTGTGGATTGGACTGTAGGCAGCATCTAGGTATACAAATTTGTAAGCTGCTTGGGTTGACAGCAGGAAAGGTGAATGGCAAATTTTAAGGGGCTACAAATCCTTTGATGATTAGGCCATTTCACATTCTTCCTTTTTGCATTATATTGAATGGCAAAGAGCCCCAACATGAAAGAAATCTGCAAGCAGGTAGTTCAGCCTTAAGGGCAGCGGCACAAAGTACTGCACTTAGTAAGTGTTATGAGTTTCTTTGGGCATCTTTCACTTTCTTCTTCCTAGGTTAAAGAAAATGGAGATTAGAGTGAATAGCATTTGAAGTATTAGAGAAGCGGAGGCCAACTTTTTTTAGCAGGTATGGCACAAAGTAGCCCCGTGCTCTCCTTATGTGCCACTCCAATACCTTTCCCTGCCTGTTCTTCTGCTTCCTGGCCTAGGATCCCTTTCAATCTGCT
>NW_017728997.1:12665548-12678854 GCF_001723915.1 Gavialis gangeticus | reverse complement strand
CCTGATCATTTTTTGTTAGCCATGTTAGTCTGAAGTCAGTCAAGGCAGGATGGCATCTTTCATAGCAAGGACTATTCATAGCAGCTAATGAAATCGGCTGCTGCTTACGAAAGCTTATGCCTCTTGGAGCGAGTTAGTCTCTAAGGTGCCACTCCAATACCTTTCCCTGCCTGTTCTTCTGCTTCCTGGCCTAGGATCCCTTTCAATCTGCTGCTCTGCTGTCTGTTTCCTTCCCTGTGGTTCCTGCCCCATCTGCTGCTCTGCTTTCTGCTCCCTGCCCTATCTATCGCTGTGTTGCTCCTCCCCTCCCTGATCTGTCACAGGCAGCCCCTGACATTTGTGGCAGATGCCACACGTTGGCCACCCAAGTATTAGAACTGTGCATTTTCCTTCTTTTCTGATAGTTATAAAGCAAAAAAGAGTTTTCTTTTCATCTCCATTAAATAGAGTAGTGTAAGCATACAATAGACTGGAAATCTGGGGTTTAAGGACTTTGTTGGCAAAGTTACCAAATAGAGGCTTTCTTACTGCTTGAATGTCTCAGTGCCTGGCCATAGCTTATTATATGGATGTGGTCAGATGGGGAAGAGTCCAGGGCAGAGCAACAAAAAATGTTTACAGGCCTGGGAAGCATGATTTAAGAGGAAAGGCTCAAATTGCTAAGATTGTTTAGTCTGGAGAACAGAGGACTGAGCGGAGATTTCATACCAAATACCTACGGGGGATTACAGAGAGGATAGGGATTGCTTATTTTCTCTGATGGTAGGGGGCAAGACTAGGAGCAATGACCTCAAGTTGTAGCAGAGGAAATTTAAGTTGGAGATTAGGAGAGATGTTGAGGGTGGTCAAGCACTGGGACAGGCTACCTGGAGAACTTGTGGAATCTCCATCCCATCCATCTTTAAACTTTCAAATGCAGATTGGGTGGACACTTGGCTGAAATGGTTTAGTTCGGGATGATCCTGCCTTCAGAGGTTGGACCTGTGAAGTCTCTTTCCAACAATCCTATATCAGTGCCCATTATCAAAAATCCACCATCACTTGCCTTGTTAACTCTGGCAAGTACGAAACCAGATTTAGTAGATTGCATGACTCTGGCACAAGGAGAACTAAATGAAAGTCCACATTTCTGTTGCATTGGAAACACTATTTAATTATTAGCATTACAGAGAATAGATGCCTTGCAAAATAAGTGACTAGAGCAAAAGTAAAACTGCTCTCTCTGATGGACATGTCATAGATTTCATAGACATTTGGGCTGGAAGGGACTCTGGAGGATCATCAAGTCCAGCCCTCTGCCCCAGGGGCAGGAAGTTAGCAGGGATCATAGGATCCCAGCAAGATAAGCATCCACATGTGTCTTGAAGGTGTTCAAAGTGGGTGCTTGGACCGCCTCCAGCAGCAGGCTATTCCAAACCTTGGGGGCTCAGACAGTGAAGAAGTTCTTCCTTATGTCCAGCCTGAATCAGTCGCGGCAGAGTTTGTGACCATTTGATCTTGTCATCCCTTGGGGCGCTCTGGTGCACAGACGTTCCCCCAGATCCTGGTGGTCATCCCTGATAAACTTATAGGTGGCCACCAGATCACGCCCGAGCCTGCGCTTTTCCAGGCTAAAGAGCCCCATGGCTCTCAGCCTGTCGTCATAAGGTCTGTTTTCCTGACCTCTGATCATGCGCGTGGCTCTTCTCTGGACTCTCTCAAGCTTCTCCACATCCTTTTTGAATTGTGGAGCCCAAAACTGTCATGGAATAATATAAAAATAAAATAATATTAAAAAAGGTCCAGAAGGTAAAATTCCAAAGTGAAATGTCAAAATCTCCACAAGCGTATTTTTATATTGTTTATAGAAAATCATAAAAAATGAGGGTTGGAAAGGCTTTGTCAAGTCAGGCCTTAAAAACCTCCAAGGATGCAGATCCCACCACCTCTCTGGGTAACCTCTTCCAGTGCTTCACCACCCTCCAAGTGAGAGAGTTTTTCCTGTTATCCAACCTAAACGTCCCTTGCTGCAACTTGAGCCCATTGCTGCTTGTCCTGTCATCTGCCTCCACGGAGACCAGTCCAGCTCCATCCTCTTTGCAACCCCCCTGCAGGGAGGTGAAGGCTGCTATTCAATCCTGCTCGGTTTCTCTTCTGCAGACTAAATCAGCCCAGTTCCCTCAGCCTCTCCTCACCAGTCCTGTCCCCCAGACCCCAACCATTTTCCTTGCCCTCCGCTGAACTCTCTCCAATGTGTCCACATCCTTTCTGTAGTGGGGGGCCCACAGCTGGACACAGGACTCCAGATGTGGCCTCCCCAGTGCAGAATAGAGAGGAAGAATCACTGCCTCCATCTGTTGGCAATGCTCCTACCAATGCAGCCCAGTATGTTGTTGCTTCAAAATAGATGTTTTCTTTAGGGAATTTTCATCAGAATAAATATGTTTTGGAGGAAAACATCCCAGTTTCATAGAAACAGCTGCTTCTCACAAAATAAATAAATTCAGTGAAAGTTGTCTCACCATCAGTAGTTGCAACCAAGAAATCCTGACTTGAACACACATTTGTTTGTGGGTTCTGTACTGGGTCTGGGTCCAGAATCTGATTCAGTTCCAGGGCTCAGAGCCTGCGTTGATGGGTCAGAACCTCAATAGAAAGGGAAAAGATTCTGGAAAGTAGGGGAATGAGAGTAATAATGAGCAGGGACCCTGGTTTTCTCTGATTAAAAAAAATCCCCATTTTTCAGTTTAAAAAAAGTAACCTAAAATCCACATTTTTCTGTGATCAAAATGAAGCACCATTAATATATCGATATTGATATCTATATATATATAGCGGTGTTCCATTTTGATCATGGAAAAATGTGGATTTGGGTTACTTTTTTGAATCTGAAAAGTGGGGATTTTTTTTTAAATCAGAGAAAACCAAGATCCCTGATAATGAGACACCATTTTGAAAGGAGGTTGGAGTCCAATTGTATGGATTAAGGAATAATAAATTAGAAGTTGAGAGTTCCCACTAAAGAACTAACTCAGGCACCCCCCCCAAAAAAAAAAAAGCTTGTCTATCTTCATGTGCCCACATGGAGTATTAAATACAGTCTGCTAAGGCATAAGGGCTGTTTCAACAATACATCATAAAACACAATTTTTAGTTCGGAGAAAGAGAGAGAGACCGGTTTTACTTTTCCTCTAGTCACTTATTTTTCAAAGCATCAATTCCCTGTAATGTTAATAATAAGATTTAGCTGCTAGATGTGTAGCTATTATGGCAATTACTTTAGAAAGCATGGTTCATTTTAAACTTTGAGTACAAGAACTTAAACCCCAATTATGTTATATTTCTAAATAAATACATACATTGTGCCTTTGGAGGGTGTTATGACCTAATGTTCAGTTGCTTCAAAATCCACACCAGCAGTAGAGATAAGGGCAGCAGTACCCAAATCTATGACTGTCTCCAGAGCTCATTGCTAATTAATTAGAAGGGTCTTGGACATTACTGTTGTACCAAAAGGAAGGATTGTCATTCACGTGTGACGGTGACTCCGCCGTGTGTTTAACAACGTATCTGCATCTTCGTTCCATCCCGTCTATTTACAGCCAGCTTCTGGGTCGGCTGGTTCACCCGTTTTATCCGTTCTTCAACTGCAGCCTTGCATGAGAGGTGACGGTTGACTGTTGAACTGGTGACACTTGCAAGCCCAAAACACAGGCAAAAAACAAATTCCTTGTACTAAAGCCTTGACCTCAGGGCCACTGATGGCAGTGGCAGTTGGATCAAGGCCTCAAGTTGTTAATGACTGCTGCATACATTGGTAGGAAACAGGAAGGGGAGGAGACAAGTAACAATAGGGCCAGGACCCCCTCCAACATGCGCGTGCTGTCCAATCCCCCCTAGTTGTGTCTGAGCCGATCACAAGTCCACCTGGGACTCTGAGCTGCTGCCAAGGCCACTTCCCCAGAGTACCTGTGCTTGATCCATCCTATGTTTTCATAGTCCTACAGTTAGCAACTCACTTTCAACAGAGTTCAGTTGAAAGAAAAAACATGTTAACAGCTGCATTAACTTTTTTTTTTACATGCCATCACATTTTTTAAACCGGGGCAGGTGTTTTCTACATCCCTATGGGGTATGACTCGCATTTTCCTCGTGCAACCGAATATCCAAAATCAAGGAATTCCACAAAATCACATCTTTTGCAAAAGTTCCCTCTCTTGTAAACCGATGGGGACTTTCTTATCTGTTTTTTGTTTTGTTTTGTTTTTTTACAGACAAGGCCCTGCATCTATAGAGCCCCATCATTTTATGTTGAAGAGAATAATTTTCCAACCTCAAACTTAATGACCCACAGCAGGAGTCGTTTACTTTGCCTATGTAGTGCAGAGTCTTTCCACACTTGAAATAATATATCTCCTTTGGCCCACATATAATGAGCAATGCAAATAATGGGTACTAATGAAAAATGTAAATATGTATTTAGCAAACAGACCACAAAAATCTATTATCACCTGCTGGGTGAAGAACATGCCTTATATGATGGAGCAGCTTGCAGTGCGTACACTATGTATTGTTTAACTGACAGCAACACATACGTTCCTTTATCTCAACATGTAATACATCGCTCACAATTTTACTGCATTGGTTATCACAATGGAACAGGTTAAGGAAGAACTGGAAGTGATTTAAGGACTTTAGCCTTAAGATTAAATTTGCCTACTTTGGGGATCCAGCATTTCAAACATGGACTACAATTAATCCTTAATCTTAAAAATAAGACCGCTGTCTGGTTTCTATGCAGACATCCTCATTCCCAACAATCCTGCTGGATGCCAGCATGTGTCCCCTATGCAACTGATGTATTTCTGAGTCAAATACGGATTGTTATGGATGGGCTAGCACACAGCAGTTGTCACGAGTTGTCACTCAGCAGGGATTCTGGTTTTCTCTGATAATAAAAAATCCCCAATTTTCAGATTAAAAACTAGCCAAAATGCACATTTTTCCCTGATTAAAATGAAACACCACTATATCTATATATAACAGTGTTTCATTTATATGAATATAATTTTTTATATAAGTGTGTGTGTATGTGTGTATATATATATAATTATAATTATAATTTCATTTACATATATAGAGGTGTTTCATTTTAATCACAGAAAACTGTGGATTTTGGGTTACTTTTTTAAATCTGAAAATTGGGGATTTCTTATTATCAGAGAAAACCAGGATCCCTGCTCATCAGTGTGTGGCGTGCTGAGTTTTATGTGCTGACATATAGACTGTCTCTTGTAGGACTATGGCCCCCTGTATTTTCCATCTCTTACATTTTGCAGGGTAGAAGCAAGACCCTATTGTGTAAGTAATTTAATAGCAGCTGATTATTTTTTAGGATAAAATAAAATATAGTATTTTCCCCTGAGCCCTGGGTAATCTGTAGTTCTGGTGCATTAACTGGCATAAACATTTTGATTAAAGCTTATGAATGTATTAATTACAGCTGGGAAGTTTCCAAAGATGATTTGAATCACAAAACTCTTCAAACTGCAGCCTCTAAATCAGGAGTCTCTTCTAAACTGCAGAAATGGCTATTGCTGAATTGCCTTTGCTTTCTCTAGGCTGTTCGTAAAGTGAAGTGGGGTAAGCAGACATGTGTAAAATGGCATTATTCCCTATTAGTTCCACTTTGAATATGTCTTTAAAGGCTAAAATATTGCCTGTTACTGTCATGCTAATAAACACTTGCTTGAAAACTAAAGCACTTTAATCCTTTATGAAGGTGTCAGTGATGCTTTATGAGCCTTTAGTGAAAGTCAGAATAAGATTGTCTTTTTTTTTAATTAGGTAGTTGACAACATTGCCACACAGACAAGCTAATAGCCTCTGCTTGTGTGTAAATAAACTGAATTCTTCAACACCGGCAACAATTCCAGCAAAACGGATGGAAATGACAGGACTAGCTTGGTATTCTTGCCTCTGCCTACACTTCCACAGGGAATAGCAGTGGTGTGACCCAAGGCAGGACGTGACCCAGCTGAGTCTATAAACTCATTAGGTATTTTCTAAACAGCGGTCACCGTTTCCTACAACAACCATCAACTCAATTAGATTGCATAGAGTCCTGGTGTTGATGTGGAAGCAAATGTAATAGAGGGCCTGGATTATGAAATCAATGGCTAGATAACCCTAAAAAGAAAAGCATATTTTATCTATCAACTCTTTGGGCCTCTGAACAAGAGCCCAAGAAGTCTCATCTAAGTGCTGCTTTGCTCATGCATTCATGCACACATGCATTCATTATAACTGACCTGCCCTAGGAAGGTCCATTAAGTGGAACTCATTTCAAGCACAGATGGTCCTGAATAGCTTAATGTCTGCCTGGTGGCCAGAATAAGTGAATTCTTGATGGCCTTAGACTTCTGATCACATACATGCAGCCAAGGAGGAAATGAAAACATGTTTATCATTTTGATAAACAACCGCTCTCATTGCCGCAGGATGCTCTATGTAACTCAGCAGAGTCAAATACTATTAAATTGTCATCACTGTCAGAAAGAGAACTTATAAGTTTGGCTACCTGAGTCATAGTTAATGACTTCCACAATGTATAACACAAATCAGGACTGCCATTTGCCGGTTTTATGTTTGTTTACTGATAAGGTCTGCCTCTGCAAGAATACCGAGGCGCGTTATAATTTTGAAGTGCAAAATATGCTTTCATGACTACCTCTCAGCTAGAGAGAGAAAAAACCGAAGATGACTCAAAGATGGTATTTTGGCTTCTGCCAGGCATGCACTCAGACCCTATAGCCAATTTAGATGTCTTAAATCCTAGCCGCAGGCAGTAGTTTCATACTTACGGTAAAATCTATCACTCTGTGGTATATAAACGCAAGGTGGCTTTGTAATAGAGAGATAATTGAACACATTTCCAGGGGTTTGGCATTCTCTGATGTAAAATGAGTCTATTTTCAGGAGTTAAATTATCCTTTTTTTTTTACTGTCAGAAGCATGCATATAAACTTAGTCGTTTTTACCCTTGAACATTTCAAGCCCTTTACCCTTTAACATTTTAAGCCCATACAGTTGAAAGACTTGGACTGGGAGAAGGATTGTAATGAAACAGATGGCAGGTATCCTATCCTTGTGAATCCAGGATCTGCTCAGGAAGCAAATGCTGTCTTATTCTTCCTCTTTCAAAGCAAGAATTCACCAAGATGCTGGGTCCTCATACAAATTCAGCCCTGATAAGAAGTGGGCAGTTCTTCCTGTCTAGGCCTGCCATTGTTCTTTCTGTTGAAGTCAGTGCTGCAGTGTGTATATTGGCACAACTTGGGATGAAGGCTTTGGCAGAAAATGAATATTTGCCCATAAAACCTCACTTAGGTTGAGATGAAAGGACATGAGATGTTTTGGGTTATTCCCAATCACGCCTCCAGTTTCATGGAGACAGGACAAGACTGGCAATTTTGCAGGCCCCTACTCCATATTATACACACTTTCCTTTGAGTATTTCACATGAAGGGGAGAAAAAGCTTTTTAAGAAGGCAAGTTATTTTTCTTAGTAAGTAATGAAGAACCTGCCTTTATGTGCAATAACTTTCAACAAAAAAATTCAGAAGGATCTTTACAGAAAGGATTTAGAGTCCAATTCTTCTTCCTTTAAAATCAATGGGAAGTCTCCTATTGACTGCAGCGAGAGTTGGATCAGACTGTTAGTTTACAAACAAAGCCAGCAGCTACATTCGCTCAGTAGACCATAAAATGTTCAGAAAAGGCTTTCCTGTCATTTGCAACAATGATTTAAACTTTTGGTGCAGTTACAGCCTATCAGGTCAATAATCCACATTTTTATACAAGTCCCTAAATATGCATTTATGACACTCACAGTAATGGCTCCCAGGGAGCTCTTACAGTCTTGAGTCAATAATCCATGTTTTTTAAAAGTCTATAAACATGACTGCACATTCATACAATATATATTTTGGTCTATCACCCATGTCGACAATGATATACTTGTATAAAGTGTTGGGTAGCTTCTCTTAAAAAAAACAAACCCAAAACTAAGCAACCGCCATATTATAAATGTAATGAAGACTTCGGGTGGGGAAAAACCTCAGTTTGTGAAACGTCTCAGATTAATTGAAGTCAATTAATGGAGCTGTTACCATATGTCAGTCAGAGACCAGCCCTCACGTTGAGAAGGACAATGGTAGCTAATCGCAACAGAGATAGGCAGGCTGCCAAGTAGCATATCCAGTTTTGACACCTTAAAACTGCACCTGTCCTGGAGGCGGGGAGATGTCTTGTTAGCAGGGGCCCAGTGTTACTCAAGGCAATTCACTCCTCTGTGAACCCCCTGCAAGAAAGAGGGGGAAAGCATAAAAAGCATTTTAAAATCCTCTCTTCAGTATCTTTTTATTAATGACTCCAGACTCAGGAGGGCATATGATTGCTTATCTCTGTGTTGTCTCTACCAAAGACCTGCTTTAGTGAATATTTAATCCCTAACATTTAATCAACAAAGCCTGAGCAACGACACAAATAAGAGTAGAGAAAATGAGTTTGTTTAGATTTTATTCAAGGAAAGGCCATGTAGCAATAATGGGGATGTGGGGTGGGAGGAACATCACAACCATTGTAAAGATTTCCAGATTATTATTTCTAGTGGTATTTAGATAGGCTTAGTTTTCTGAGCAACTTTTAGGCAATCAGGCATGAAAGTCAGATTATCTGTATGCATTGTTACCTTTCAATAGAAAGCAACTGCCAACGGGCATTTTCTACAGTTCTAGCCAGAAGCCGTACTGTGTTGTTGTAAGACTTTCCATGCCTCTGAGACCCACTCAGTAGCATGCTGTATCACAGCATTCCCATTCAAAACCAAGACCAACATGAAATATCAAGTGTTCATGGAATGAGTGGGTTTTAACATGAGTAAGAGATGAATGTCTACAATATAATCCTTTGCTCTAAACTTTTTGGGGTCGGGTATGTTTGCACAGCACCTAACACACTTGTTTACTTATCCATGACTCTAGAGTTCCTAGGTATTGCAACAATGACGATGTAGTCTGTGCTGTGAAAAAGTTTAAGAATCCCTGATGTCTGGTAATAGTTTATATGTGGACAAATGTCCTGATTATAGAAGTGAGCCTGGTTTGCAGCATCTGGATCTGAAGGTAAAAGGCTGCAAAATATAAGAGATCCAGGCCTAAGGCTTTGTTTCATTGCATTAAAAAGTTGAATCGGGGGTTTAATCTCTTGCTCATCTTTTATAAGTTAAGGACAGTATGGCTAAGGGCAGAAATTATACATAAACCGGTATAAGCAATCACAAACTGGTTCAGATCTGTAACACAACAGAAGGCCAGTGCACAAAATGGCTGAAACTGGTTTAAGACAAACCCGAATGGATGTAGTATCAGACTTAACTGATTTAGGTTAAATGGGTTTATTGAACTTCTGTCCCAGATCCTCTCCAGATTCAACTTAACTCACAGCCCCCCACATCCCAGAATGCTTTGCACCTCCCCGACAAACCTCCCCTCACAGGATGGGTGAGTTAGCTTTGGCCCAGGCTGTCTGCTACAGCTAAGTAGGAAGGCAGGCTCTAGCGCCTCCCACCTTCTGGCCTGGGACACTGCAGGCATATGGCTGCATTACCAGAATCAAAGGTAAATGTCTGCTCACTAGCTTAAATTAACCTGCAAAGATTGAATCAATTCAGCCTCAGACTTTTTGACCGTCTGTACATAGCCACTATGTTTATGGAAGTAATGCAGGTGCATATTTTCTGTGCAGCCTTCCCTGACCTCTCTACATGTGCACAGATCTTCATGGGTACACGTGTACTTTCCAAAATCAAGCACTTGTGTGCACAGCTATCAAAATGTGTCCCTGCAGAATCTCTTGCAGCCAAAGATTTTGCAGGGGCAAATTCTAACCCTTGCAGGGATGGCCGATGGGTTACTAGTATTTGATATGAAATGTTTGGCATCACGCACCAAATTTTTGTCTGAAAACCTGTGAAGTAGGGGCTGAAAATTTACCCTTAGCATCTTCTTATGATATGGCATGTTATTTTGGTGGAGGAGGGAAGATTTTTTTTGCCATACGATTTATAGGCTACACCAATTTTAAAAGTCCCAGTTAACAAAGAATTAAACAGAAGAGTAGCAACAAAAGTTTCGTTCCTTTAAATTGTCTTTATAGCTTCATTATGTTTCACCATTCTTAAATACCCGTCCTCTTGAGTTAAATGTTTTATTGCAACATGAACTTGAGCTTCCACGGTATAATTATAGGTGTTATAGAGCTCATCAGCCACAGCCCATTATTTTGCCTAGAAAATCGAGTCAGCAAGGCCAGCTTTTGTTCGCTGATCTCACATGGTTAGTAGGTCCTGCCTGGGAAATTAATAGGAAAAGAAAACATTTAGCTTACTTACAGTATTTACAGGACCATAGATGCAGTACTTTTGATGTGCATTGTTGCCTGTTGAAAGCCCAGCTCACACACAGTCAAATCTGCCAGTTTATCAGAGTCAGATCATAACTGTATATTTGAATACTGTATCTCTGGCCTGATTCTGAAGCCAGTCAGTTAGGTAGGATTTTTATTTTCCATTGACCTCAGTAGGATTTGGATCAAGCTCTTATCCTGAGCTGGGCTCAGTGGGCCCAAAACCCCTTTTCCCATGGGACACTTGATGGGGCCTCCATTCTGCGATGCTCTGCCATTGCACATATTGGCTCATAAAAGAGCTGCATCAGTTGGCCAAATACCTACATACATAATACAGGACCCAGCTCTTCTTGTCAAGAAAAGTTAAGTATTAACAGTGGAGCCCATCTTCTCCCAAGTTTGCAAGCTCATCAAGCCTAAGCCCCTTGTGTATGTGACCTAGGGGCATTTACCTTAATGGACTTTAAGCAGCTTTGACTGGCTCATCCTGTAAAGGTTTGAATATTTAAAATGGTAAAGCATTTCTACGTGGGGCAGGGTCCTTCTCAGTTGGGGGCCTTGAGCTATTGTGGATTTTGGATGTGCTTGTCGCATATCATTCCCAGTTGCATAAAATACATGGATCCTCTTCAAAGAAAGTAGTTTTTAATCGGTCTCATAGAGAGATCGTCTACAGGGTCTTTTTTGTAACTGCTGGGTTTACTGTGCTGCACTATCCTTCCTTCTTGGTATGCTACTATAATTATTTAATGGACTTCATTCACTTTGGGCTCACTCATCACATTATCTACTCAGCTATGTAGGAAAGCAAGACGGGAGTTTGTTCTCCAATTGGTCCTGCTTACTATAACTTCAGCAGTAGAAAAGTTAAGCCAAGACCCCTTGCCTGCTCCTCCACTGCAAGGAAGTGCTCTCTCCAGAGTACCTGTCTCACTGCACCAATAGGACATCAGTTGTTGCACGAGGGAGGTTGTAACTTCCTTGCGTCCCACAACAAGGCAAAAACTTTGACTTGGATTCCCAGTTCATGCTCTGGTCCAAGTCTCTTAGGGGTGGCCACATGTTGCTACCTGCTTTACTGTAAGGAGTCTTTCAAGAAAGCAACAAAGACCTAAGAATCTAACTGCATAATCAATGGATTTTATATTATGCCGCTCCTTGTAGGTAAAGCAAGATACAGTGGAGCGTCTCATAGTGGGATGACAAGAATAGAATCAGTTCCATAGTAAAACCAGTACACCTTCTTACCCAGTGTGCTCTTTTGCACAGCGTGGAAATTTTTGCATTAAGTTTTAAACCAATACTGCCGAATTTATGAAGCAAGTTCACGATGTGGACAAATATCCGCCAGCGAACAGGCTGAGACTATTAAATGCTTGGCAATTAGGAGCAAAAGACAATTTGAACTCGGGTCTCGAGAAATGTAATGGGCAGTGAACTAACCCACTGTGCAGCCTAATCATCCTGTGCTACATTGCTAAGGTGAATGGGAATAGTGCTCTTGACGTTTCATTTCTGTACACAGCATATGTCCTAGCTGAGTATTCATAATCCATGTGCTACTGTCTGTCCATCTATCTTTCCACGGCTCTGTCTATCTAAGCGACCGGCTGCAAATGTTAATAAAGCACAAAACAAAGAACAAATACTATGTCTGATGACCTGGGATTATCCAGGAATTTTGCTTCCATTGGGACTACCTGTTCGGGGCTTCTGGGGAGGTAAAAACCCTGGACTATACTAAGAACCTACAATAACTGATTTTTCCTCTGCGTGACCTGAACACTGGGGTTCACTGCGATTTGGGAAGCTTATTTCCAGATGGCTTCTCTGATTCACTGTAAATGTGTCAAAGAGCATAGCCTGGCAGTGTGAGGAAGAGAGATGAAATCAAATAGGAGGGCTTTTTTCTGTGCTAACTGTATCTTCGTGCCTTCAGGTCTGTACGATGACACGGCCCCTTATTCAGACCGCAAAGTTGTATTGATCTGAAAGAGGCTAATAACCTACAACAGGCAGGAAGGATTTGGTGCCTTATCTTCTTTGGGGTGGGGAAGGGGGGCAATTATTTGCATTTCTTATTAAATCTGAAGCATTGCAACACCAGCCCTAGACAAGAGTGCACATAATGGAAGACACCACATTTCTAATCCTTTGGTAGGCAGACCCTTACGTCACAAAGAGAGAGCGGAGCAGCATGCTTGGATGCTTTGAGTGGCCATTGCAGTTCTTCCTAATCAGTGTGTCAATATTCTCTCTCTTTTGCCAGAAGGAGGAACGTGTGAAGTTATAGCAGCACACAGATGTTGTAATAAGAATCGAATTGAGGAAAGATCACAAACAGTAAAATGCTCCTGTCTACCTGGGAAAGTGGCTGGGACAACAAGAAACAGACCTTCCTGTGTTGATGGCAAGTAGCATATCCAGTTTATTCGTGACGTGTGGAGTATGTGCCTAGCAAACCGTCTATATGTGATGTATGATTGTAAACAGAGCTGTGTTCCCCGATTTGGCCTTTTTTTTCTTCTTTTTTTAAGGACAAGACAAACATTTGTAAGTGTAAATTGTATGCAAAGAATTGGCCTTTTGCAAAGCAGATATACCTTGCCTGCTACCTTACAGACTGATTCTGCAACCCATGCTTGGGCTGTTACACACAGGAGTAGCAGCAGCACAGTCAGTGGAGCTATTCACATAAATGCAGCAAGTCTCATGGCAGAATCACACCTTTAGTAAACAGACAGCCAATATTATCCCTTGCATCCCTTTGCTGCAGCCCCCGCCTGCCTCATTAGCTTATTACAAGTGACAACAATTGTTTGTCCTGATTGAGTTAACAGTTTGAAGAGTCAGTTTC
>NW_017728997.1:12652408-12660548 GCF_001723915.1 Gavialis gangeticus | reverse complement strand
AGCAGCAGCACAGTCAGTGGAGCTATTCACATAAATGCAGCAAGTCTCATGGCAGAATCACACCTTTAGTAAACAGACAGCCAATATTATCCCTTGCATCCCTTTGCTGCAGCCCCCGCCTGCCTCATTAGCTTATTACAAGTGACAACAATTGTTTGTCCTGATTGAGTTAACAGTTTGAAGAGTCAGCTGCCAAAAAACCCTAGTGATAATAAGCATTGTGGGAAGATGGAAAGGAACTGGGCAGTTGATTCAGGTATGGCACATCTCCATTATTTAGTAAAACCCAGCTCTGGCCCAGGTACCCCAAGCAGAAATTTGTCATCCGTGGTTTCCCTTGGAAAACTAGACTCTGGGTTTCCTGTGGGAACTGAATGGTAGTGCTCAAGGGCTCAGTTGTTACTCCAGCAGAGGTATCAAGACACATATTCCTGGGATTATCATCCTTTATGTAATTTATTTTGTATCCATGTGAACCAGTAATGCACACCAAGCAGAGTGCATACCCCAATGTTGAGCCAAATTCAATGTCTGAAGAAGCTGTTGAGTTCGAGGGCTTAGCTGCTGCTTTTGTTACACAGACAACCTGGTAAATGTTGCATGATCAGTAGCATCCTGTTAACTGGGGTGGGGGGGAGTTGTGAAATGTTTCTTATTTATGTCTTTCACTTTTATTTGACCACTAATGATCTGGTGACACCATTGCCTGTACTACTTTGCAGCGCCAAAAGCCATTAGGCATCAAGTTTTCCTTTCACTCTGAATCAGACTGCATGCTGCTCAGTGCCATCACATTCCTCCGAGTAGCAGGTCTCAGCAGCGCTACAGTACAGCTGTTATTTTCAAAGCCTCCTATGTTCCCTATTCCGGTGCAGATTTAAAAATGTGGCTTTCTATCAGAGAGAGAGACAGATTTGACAATCTATTTTTCCTGGCCATCTTCCCTCAGTCACATGCTGCAGGATTTTCAAAGGGGCTGCCAGCAGAGCAACAGCTGTTTCAATTTTAACTGAAAGTTAGATGAAAGTTCCTGTCGGCTTTATGGCCTGCAAAAGCATTGGAGCCAGGGTCCTCTGCTGCTGTCGTTAAATATTAAGTACACAGAAAAAATATGCTGTTCACTCGTGGGGGAGGTGGACTCTTCAAACTTCCTCATCTCTTCTTTATGGCGTGTCGGTTGTAGCTTATCGATGTAACCTGTTTTTCTTTCTTTTCTTATAATTTCAAAAAGACTTTCAAGGTCTTAAATTGTGAGGCCATAATTCAGAGCCAGTTACCCTAGAAATGCCATTCAACCTCTGGACCCAGGCCTAGGAATGCAACTATAGTAGTGGTGAAGGATTACACTTTAATTCACACCTTGTCATGTTTTATTGCTTAATTATTCTGGTACAAAGACTCTCAGTCAGGGGAAAAAATGCACTCTCAGGAAGCTGCAGGTGATACCTGTTGTTGGGCTTCACTAAAAATAAACTGGAAACTTTGAAGACTTGCATGTTCTGCATCAGGTCATGACAAACGGAGCCAATAGGTGCAGTGCGGTGGCAGCGTTTCGTTCAGACATTGCTGGTATAGTGGCTCCAAGGAGGAATGATGTTAGAAGTCAGCTGCAGGTGTGGATTGGAGTCGCTCTGCTTAATAGCTCTGTCTGGATTACACTGAAAAGCAATGTTATCAGTTGGAGTTTTGAAAGGGGGGAGGATGAAACAAAGGCCGATATGAAAGTGGACGCCTCCTCCCATTGAAGTCTGCGGTAAGACTTCCAGTGACTACAAAGGAAGAAAAACTGAACCACAAAGGAACCTCTTCCCCTTTTAAGTTTGTAATTGTTGCAGTCAGGACACGGGCTGTCTTGTCAGTGATTGGGGAAGGGTTAGGATACCGATATCCTGTTTACAAAGTTCAACTGCAATGGCATTTTCTTGACCCTTTGTTTTATCCTCATCCTTTGCTGCTAATTCTGAACATGTTGACCCATCGTGGGTCAAAGCCTTCAAGGTCTGTAAGTACTTGTTCAATCTTCACTAAGGTAAAAACTCCTTTTATCTGATTTCAGTAAGAACTTTACTCGGGCCAGCTCCCAAATCCTTCCTTCCTTGGTCTGGGCTTGTTTTTCAATTGGCGCGTTACAAAGGCTCATCTGTAAACACATTTCCCCCTTGAATGACTATCGGAAAACACTAAAGCTGGTTTAGTCCTACAAAAAGATGTACAAGGTACACTGCTTAAAATCATAATCTGTCACAGAAAAACTCTCCTCGATCCGTGCCTTCAAAATGCGTTATGGATGCTCTTGCATACCTGCTGGCCCTTATACACCTACCCAGGCAGACACAGCTTGTTCATCCAGAGGGGACTGGATGACTCATGGGCTTGGGAAGAGAAAATAGATGCCATCTTGCCAACTGGACCCTGGCTCAGGGTGAATTGTTACCATGAGTCAAGTCATCTGCTGGCTATGCAGTTGCTTATGTGAATAAGTTGGGACCCTGACTCCATCAAAATCTGTGGGCCAAACTCTCTCTTCTCTACTGGAAGCAGGTTCAAGATCTTGCTAGTTTGGAGCATTTCTGTTGCATCAGAAAATGCCCCAGGAGGACGCATGGATGCCAGCTGAGGCCAGGGTCTTAATGGACAGGATACAGAGCTTCGCCTTAACCCCCATAGAGTGCCTGGGCCAGAGCAGGTGAGCTTGCAAGGCTCCTGTCCACGTCCTTTCCTTTTCCGTGGATAAACTCTGTCAGTCGTAAGCAGTGTCAGCCTGGCATTTTTCAAGGGCTGTGGGAATTAGTGCATGGACCTTTCACAACGTATTAGTCGTGATAAACAGCCCTTCCCTGCATAGAACCTGTTTCTGCAACCTTTGCTCACGCTGAGCGGGGCTTACATAAGCAACCTCCTGGCTAGCGCGTGAAGTTCACCATGTGGAAGTGCTGCTTGTGCTGTGAAGGATGGGAAGTAGGCGTTCATCTTGAAGGATGCTTGGCAGAGCATCACTTCCCGTTGCATCAGCAGGCTCTCAGACTGGGAAACAGGAACCAGTTGCCGAGACTTTGAGAGTACATCCCAACTAGATTACAGCAGCATCGGCATTGTGTTATTAAAAAAGCACAGAAGGATGAATATATACTGCCTAGGTTATACTGATACAAATTATACCAGGCCAGAAATGGACAGACAGGGTACATCTACACATTCATTAATGTGCCTTAGATATTGCACATCTAGCTTACTCCTCCCTTAATAAAGGACTAACTAAATGCACAGTACCTAAAGTTATAGCGGATATTTAGTGATGCTTGGTTAAGTGACCCCTACTATGATTAGCCTTATAACACTGTGCAGGAGGCTATTAGCACAGTTTTTGCCATGACACACCACTGCACAGTGTTGTTAAGCCAAGGCGCAGCAAGCACCTCATGTAGACATGCCCACTGGGCCCTATCCTGGCCTAGCTACCTGCAATATGTAGCTATCGCTATGCCTCACTGCTTGATGGCAGGGGAAGAGGCACGGGAAGAGGGAATGGCCTGTTTGCTTTTAGCCAGACAACACCTAACTGGTACATCTGGGACAGGTGGAGTTGTACCTCTGCTTCTTTCAAGGGTAATTCTGCACTAGATTGGAAGACGTCACCCCAGTGTAGGGGGCTCTGTCATTTGCCCTCTGCTGCACCATTGTAAACGCGCTGTCTGTCCAAGCCACAAGCTATCCCATCCTGGCAACTGGGAAAACATTATCCTGACGCCCACCCCATTTGCTGTGGAGTTACAGAGCAGTGTAAGTAAGGGAAACGCAAAATCTGAAGTTGCTCACTAAGCAGCAAAGCCAGTCTGTTGACTCATCTATTGTACAAGCCATGCTGCTTGCTTTCAGGCTTTACTCCTCTCCTGCCAGTCTCTCTGCTGGAACATTTTGAGCAGTTTTCCCCTTCTCAAAACTCATCTAGTGCCTCAGTTGGAGACATCCTTTGTCTTCAGAATTTGCCTTTTCACTTCATGCCCATGTTTGCTGTTGGATTTGTTCCTACTCTTACGTGCCCTCTTGAATTGCCCAGACATCTCCCACATGCTTAAGCCCCAAACCTATTGCTGCTGTCAGTGTGCTATCAAGCTCCTGATTTGGCTTCCTGACTTACAAGCCGGAGTTTTAGACACGTAGGAATTGGCACTGAGGTTTGTTTCACATTCAGAAGTTAGACTTCCATAGCTTCTATTGAACTCCTCTTTACAAAGACAGGTATATGAGCAAAATGTCTTTTTTATGACATATGCAGACTACCTCTGCATGGTCGTATCAGCCATTCTTTTGAACTTGCACCTTCTCTCTCCACGGGATTTTTTCCCTTCTCACTTGAAAAAATCCTTTCGCTAGAGGTTTATTGCATATATTTTCATCCTTCCTGTGCATATTTGAGCAAAATAGTGCAGTGGCCTATTGAGGTGCAGGTATGTTTGCCCAAATACCAGGCATTTTTTATTGTGCTAGCTGCCTCCTGACTAATAGTGTTTCTTCTTTGCTGTGGGGGTTTATTCTTTTGACTCCTAACTGAATTCTTTTTCCTTTACTTGTTTAACTTGGGTGTTGACAGTCACATACTCTGCCTCTCTCCAGGGCCTTCATTTCTGCATTGCTGTTTGCCCAGCAGCAAAACAGATGAGCATTGCCTTTGCAAGTATCTAAACTATATCTCCGAGTAAAATTTTTCCTGACTTGCTCTTCGTTGCACCAAAACCCAAAGTTGGTCCTTTTAATAAGGAGCCCTGTAATATTCCAAGTTAACAGACTGGCTTTTTCAAGAGAGCCGCCTCTATTTCTCCTTTATATTGGATCTCCTTGGATCCTTTATATATTTTTTTTAAAGGCTAAAATTCTGCTACCATTGGCAGACCTCCTAGTAGGGCTGGGAGTTTGCTCATCATTCATAGATAATATGTGGAAGGGAAAGCTTGGTCTTCCATTTTTTTTCATTATTCCTTAAAAGCTCTCTCAGTATTCCCCATTTGCATTCTCCATATGGAAAGTATGGAGTATATCTAGCCCTTGACAAAAAGTAGTGCAATTTTTTTTTATTCCACTTCCATTTTACTAGCCTCTCTGGTTTTCACTCATAGTTCAGCTTCTTGTACGAATCTTTGTTTCCAGACCTGCTAAACATATTATCATCATATTTAAAGGCTGGTGGGGGATTTACAATCTCAGAGCCTCCACAGCAGCCACACATTTCCTTCAACTTCCTCCTTGTTGCAGACAGTGCCCCTTTCACCAGATATTTAATTGCAGTCTGTTAGCTCTTTTCCTGGGTTTTCTAGCTCTGTGTATTATATACATGGTACAATGTGATATTTGCATGACAGTGCAGACTTCAGAATAATTTATTTATTTTGCTACCAAGAAGAAATGGCCTTGGCGTTGCATTGAGTTGGAAGTTAAATTAACATTCAGCTACCTCTGCACCCAGAGCTTCTGGCACCAAAGAGAAGCCACCTCTGGCAAGGGGGGGGGGATATTTTTACATGTGCTCTGGGTGGTACAGAGGGGGACACCTTAATTAGCAAGCCGCACTAATTAAAAGTGCCCAAGCGTCACGTGTATCAGCATCCCCGACTCTGCAGAAAGGCGGCAGGGTGCTTTGAACTAACGCTCCTTGAATGAGCTTTAATTCAAAGCACCCCACCACCATTTTTCGGTGCAGGGACACTGATGCATGTGATGCCAGAGCCTGCTGGAGCACTTGGATTTCCATGCTGCACCAAACTCGATTAGCTGAGTCTGCTCCAACACACTTGATTTGCAGTGCATCGGAGCCAGCTCCCTGCATATCTATAGGAGCCCAGGGTGTTTACACACTGCTGGCAGCTCCTCATGGCTCCTATACCACAGCTGTGCCATCCAGGGCAGGAATTACATTCTGCAAAGGTACCAGCTGCTGAGTGGGCTGGGAAGCCTGCTGCAGCCATGGCAGTATCTCCATGCACCTTCAGCCAGCGACTAGGTGATGGCAGGCTCCTTACTCCCTCAGCTGTGGCACTGCAGCCGAGGAAGGAAGGACCAGGCCCCCACGCTGCTCATGCAGGCAGGCTCTAGGGGGGACGAGGAAAGAAAAAAAAAAAGATCAGGCACTCCACCTTTTTTGTTGTTGCTTTGGTAGAGGCTGCCTTCCCGGGCTGCTGCCAGGCTGCCTGCACAGGCTGCCTGCTCAATCCCAGAGCCCGGTGCTTCGCTTCATGGCTGTAGGGCAGCAAGCTAAAACTCCTCCGAGATCTCTTAGTTTGCTGCGCCCCAAAGTCATTTAAGGCACATTACGCCGCCGAATGTGCTATGGCGGCTGGAATTAATGCACAATACGCCTCCACCACATGCAAACACCAACACCATTAAAGCGGTGCAAAAGCATTTAACCCGCTTTAAAGCATCATGCACACATGCCCCTCACTTCATCTACACACGCCCATGGTCTCTATGTTGCTAGTTGGTTCCTCAGAAGGTTAAGCGTAGCCCTTTATAGCAAGCACCCAAGTACAAGTGGACAGATAGGCTTTCCTCCCTCTACGCTTCTGCCAGGTCATTTTTGAAGATGTTTTGCTTGCAAGCTTTTCATTTTAGTTGTTCAGAATCTGCTTATTTAATATTTTACTGGACCTATACCACGGCAGTGTTGCTACCTGCCAGTTGGCAGGCAGTGATGCTTGCCGTGAAGTGAAACGGCTCCTATTTATGAGAGCAGTGGTTTGGTTTGGGGAAACGTGCTCCAAGTTTGTATGACAATTGGGTGTTTCTGCAGACATTCCCAAGAGGAGCTAGGTTAGCTGGAATATTCTGGAAAAGCAAAAACAGAAGAGCAAATAAGAAAGAACAAGTACAAGTTATTTGGCTTCTTTATTTCACTATATAGTAGCAGAAAAACGCTGCATTGTTATTTGCTTCAGTATTTTGAAAACAACTGAGAATAAAATATATGTATTGTTTTACTTTTTCTGGTTTTAGATGGTAAACAACATGCACGATACCGTATCATTTACAGTGATATTGAACTGTGATGGAGAGTCAATAGGAGGTTGTGCCTGTGTATTCTTCAGGGCCTTTGAACAATATATAATTTGTTCATCTATACAGAAATGAGCTGTGTTATGGTTAATGGTGCTCTCATATACACGTGTCTCTAGTGCTGGAATTTATTCATCTCTTCAGTGTTAGCATTATTAAACTCTCTTCCAAAGGCATAATTCACTGTATTTCCTTCATAAATGTGGAGTATTGTTTCATAAACAGAGTGTAACAAAGAATGCATGCGCCAACATGTTGCGTTAACCTTAAGGAAACCAGCTTATAGGAACATTTGCATGGTTTTCCAGTTGTGGCTGCTTTTGAAACTAAGATACATAGAATACTGCCCTAAACATCTCATAAATAAGGAAGGTCATGTCAGCTTATCCCAGCTTCCTTGATTTACTTGCCATTATTATTCAAGTCCAATGGGTCCTTCCAGAAGGAACCGTAAGAGTTGGATGCAATTCATAATTTGAACCTTTGTGTATCATGGAGAAAGGTTAATGCACTCTCATGCATTGGATTCAGTTTCTGCTCTCACACCATTTGCCATCAGGTGGGGCCCTGCACTGGATCAAGGGATGGTGAAGCAAATCTGATGCAGAGAATATGAAATAAAATAATCCAACCCTTCTCTTTCCTCACCAACCAGGGATCATATCAAGCACAGAATCCTCGAAAATGAGGGTTGGAGGGACCTCAGGAGGTCACATCCAATCCAACCCCCTGCTCAAAGCAGGACCAGCCCCATCTACATCATCCCTGCCAAGGGTTTGTCTAGCCAGGTCTTAAAAACCTCCAAGGACGGAGATTTCACAACCTCTCTAGGTAACCTGTTCCAGTGTTTTACTACCCTTGTCATGAGAGAGGTTTTCCTAATATCTAAACTTCTCCTACTGCAACTTGAGCCCATTGCTCCTTGTTCTGTCATCTGCCCCCACTGAGAACAGTCCAGCTCCATCCTCATTGCAACCCCCTGCAAGGAGTTGAAGGTTGCTGTTCAATCCCCCCTCAGGCTTGTCTTCTCCAGATTAAATAAACCCAGTTTCCTCAGCCTCTCCTCACAAGTCATGTGCTCCAGCCCCCCGAC
>NW_017728997.1:12628713-12647408 GCF_001723915.1 Gavialis gangeticus | reverse complement strand
AGACTAAATAAGCCCAGTTCCCTCAGTCTTTCCTCATGAGTCATATCCCCCAGCCCCCGAACCATTTTTGTTGCCCTTTGCTGGACTTTCTCCAATTAGCCCATATCCTTTCTGTAGCAGGGAGCCCAAAACTGAACACAGTACTCCAGATGTGGCCTCCCCAGTGCTGAATAGAGGGGAAGAATCACTTCCCTTGACCCACTGGCAATACTCCTACTAATGCAGCCCAGGATGCCATTAGCCTTGTTTGCAGCAAGGGCACACTGTTGGCTCATATTCAGCTTCTTGTCCACTATAATCCCCAGGTCCTTTTCTGCAGAGCTGCTACTTAGTCAGTCAGCCCCCAGCCTGCACCGGTGCATGGCACTGTTCCATCCTATGTGCAGGACTTTGCACTTCTTACTGAATCTCATGAGATTTCTTTTGGTCCATTCCTCCAATTTATCAAGGTGTCTCTGAATCCGAGCCCTACCCTCCAGCATATCTACTACTCCGCACAACTTGGTGTCATCTGAAAACCTGCTGAGGATGTACTGTATCCCATCGTCCAGATCATTAATGAAGACATTGAACAAAACTGACAGCAGGACCAACCCCAATGCTCTCCACTTGATACTGGCCACCAACTAGACATCAAGCCACTGATTAGTACCCTTTGAACCCAACAGTCCAGCCAATTTTCTATCCATCTTACTGTCCATTCAGACAACCCATACTTCCTTAGCTTGCTTGAAAGAATATTATGGGAGACCATATGAAAAGCCTTGCTAAAGTCTAGCTGTATCATGCTCTTACTGAGATGAGCCTGACCAGTCTGTAGTTCCCCATATCCTCCTTCTTCCTTTTCTTAAAGAAGGGCACTATATTTGCCCCTTTCCAATCGCCCAGGACCTCTCCCAGTTGCCATGAGTTTTCAAAGATGATGGCCAGTGTCTCTGCAGCCACATCAGCCAACTCTCTCAGCACCCTCGGATGCATCGCATCCAGCCTTATGGACTTGTACACATTCAGCTTTTCTAGATGTCCCTAACTTGTTATTTTGCCACTGTCAACTGCTCCCTTTCTCCCTAGAGTGTGCAATAGCATCAAACCAAGCAACAGAAAAATTTAATGAGGGGCACCCTTTCCAGTAGGTGTTTCTCTGATGCGAAGTTATGAATTTTTGAGGTGTTACCTGTCTTTTTGCCTGCCTATGGCTTTGTGTATTAATACAGTTTTGTGAAAATGTCTGTATACCATTAACAAGACTTTGTCACTTGAACTAAGCAACCCCTGAACACAGTACTTTGGTGGTATAGGAGAGCTTTGTCATTTTTAAGGGTGTGGGGTTTTGTACTGATTCTTCATTCCCAAGCCACTGAGCCCTTGAACAATCATCTTGGACAGGAGAGAAGAGTAGGTATCACAACCCTTAACCTTCCACTCTGATTATAGGCACCAGAAGGAGGTCAAAGGAAAAAAGTCACTACCAGAGGCCCTCCCTTGGTACTTACCTTTTTTCTATAGGCACCAGAATCTCAAAGGATCCTTCCCTCCCTGAGGAACGACCTACAGATAATAAGATACACCCGGAATATTGACAGGAGCTAAATTGACAGTATTTTTTTTAATTATGGAGAGGATGCCTACTACAGAACAAGCACACATATAGTGTGTTTTGAAGGCCATAGTATCTAACACTGTGAACTGAGTGCTAGAAATAAAAATGACAACTGAACAGTTTCCATCTTTGATGTTTCCAACATATCGTGGGCCTAATATGGAGTGACAAAATCTCCAACTTCACTGGTGTGGAATGGGCCAAGATACCCAGCATGTTCGTGCTCCTGAGACTGAGACACCTCCATTGGTTAGGACATATGAATCATATGAGCGAAGACCAAATTCTCAAGGGCATATTCTACAGAGAACTGGCCACCAGCAAATGTCAACTTGGACACCCCAAACTCTGTTTTGTTGATGCCTGCAAGAAACACTCTTGTGAGCTGTGCAGTGATGGCCAACACTAGGAATCAATTGCTTTGGACTGCTGTGAGTGGAAAGCTGCCATGAAGCAGGGCCTATGTCGCTTTGAGACAGAGAAGAGGTGTCAGAGGCAGGCAAGACAAGACGGTGTTTGGCATGCCCGCACAAGCTCAACCGAGTTTGTATATGCAACTTGCCAGAGGATCTGCTTGTCGTGCATCGGACTGAGAACTCAGTAAGCTGTGGTGGTACCCAATAACCAACCAAAGGCATAATCCCGACGGTCTCCTAAGGCCTATGGCTGCCCATGATGAGCATCTAGCACTGTGAAGGGAGAACATGGATTTCTTAACTGATGTCAATATTGACTAACTGAAGTCAATAGCGGTCTCCAAGTTTATACCAGCTGAGAGTTTGGCCAAAAGAAATTTAGAAATGTGGTCATCATACCAAAAGATTTATGCAGTTGAGGCCAGATCCAAACCCTTGGAAAATCAGTAGAAAGACTCCTATTGACTTTTAGGTCAGGTCCTGAGTAAATGCTTTGTTACATACATTCCTTTACCCATCAGCACTTATATCATGTGAAAACAATACAGTCGCAAAGCCAGTATTTTTCTATTTATCTAGTGTGTATGTTAGGTGGTATCAAAAGAACAATGTCTTTTCACCTGTCCCCCCCCACCCCTTTTATAAAAGTGCTTTCAATCAATTCTTATTACTTCAAGGATAAGGGAGGGGGAAAGGTTGGCTTTTTTTAAACCCAAGAAGTCATCTTCGCATCCCTCTAGCTGTGCTCCGGCCTAGATAAAAAGAGATCTCAGGGTCCCGTATTATTAATGCACTGTCTGTATGAATAACGAGCAGGCTCAGTGAATTATTTCACACTCCTGGGAAAATCTATAACCCTGTCCTTCTGCAACACCATTGGAAACTGAGCAGGAGATTCGCATTTTTCGATCAGGTGAATTCAGATGACTTCATTTGTAAAGGGGGAAAAAAAGTATACTCATCCCCACTGAGACCCATTTAGCAAACTCAGAGACACACAGCATACCATATATATTTGAAAAGAACAGGAAAGCTTAGCTGTGTACCATTGTGTCTCAGGGGTGTTTTTTTTAATCCAGAAAAATCTCTTCTTGAACTGTCCTTCTGGCCGGACTCTCTTCTCCCAAAATTGCTCTCCTGTGGCCTCCTCCTGAAAGGTGGTGACTTCAATGGGGACAGAGAATTCTCAGTAACTGTCAGTGATTTTGAAGAGAGATTGATTCACTTACTAAGAGAGCATGGTCCTCAATACCAGTTTATTCTTGCATTTGAATTCAGAATTAAGGAGTGGGAGATTGAGAGGAGCCTATGAGAGCTGTATGCCTGATTTATTAAATAGGTGTTGGGTACCCAACTGTCTTGGGCTTAACTAAAGATCATAGGAATTAGTATAATCAGACCGCTTGGTGCAATTTCCTCTCTTCAATGAGGAGAAGACAAAGGCGCAAGACAAGTTGCAGTGAACATTTAGGCTAAGTACAGACAATCAAAGAGCCCGAGGCTGAATTGATTCAGTCTTTGCAGGTTAGTTTAAAATGCATAGATTAATTTGAAACAGGAGTGAACAGTAATTTACCTTTGATTCAGGAGCCATGTGCCACAGCAGCCACATGCCTGCAGTGGCTCAGGCCAGAAGCCTGGGGGCGGGGGGCAGGGGGGAAGCTACATCATGGTTCTCTGTCTGTGTGTTCACGTCCGCTTCCTATGGCCCCCAAGGTCTCTGGGATTTGCAGTCCAGGATTACAATAGCAGGACTCTGCAGGGTTGCTCATTACTTCCTCTTCCTGCTTCCAGGTGCCTCTGGGATTTGTAGTCCACAGTTGTAACCAGCAGTAAGTTTGAGTCAGGAAAGGTGTGTTTAACACCCCTCCCTAGCCCCAGACTCTAGTCGGGGTTTGCCGTGGAGGAGGGGCAGTCCCTACCAACCCCCCACTCCGCATCAACAGGGCTGCATCCCCAGCCAGGCTTGCCCGCCACCCCCTTCTCAGCCAGCCCTCACTGCTCCAGGTAGGGAGAAGAGGTTGTGGGGCCAGCCCTGCTCTCTGGAGCAGACAATACAGCCCAGCCCTGGGCTGGAAAGCGTGCTGGGATGCTGGAAGACTGTGATTTAACTTGAACCAGGAAAAGGTCTGGGGCACAAGTTTCATAAACTGGTTTGACCCAAATCAGTTAAGTCTGATACTACATTCAACCAGGTTTATCTTAAACCAGCCTCTTTGAAAGAATGACCCACTAACAGAGTTCTAAAAATGAAAATTAGCATCCATGTTTGGGGACTTACGTAAATCCTTAATGAAGGATGTTAGAAGATTTTCTCTCTAAGTTTTTTATTTAATTCTTGATATTGCAATACAGGTGCAATATATTGTTATTCATGTAATTATCTACACTTTTATTTAAGCTTTTTGGAAATCCTACTAGGTATAATGAAGATAATTGACTTTTCAGTTTGTTGGAAGAACCAACCAATCCAAATTTGTTTTAGGTCAAAATTCACTGAAACAAACAAAAATTGCCAACAACCAAAAAGTTTTGGGTTTAACTGAATATTTTCCACCTGAGTCCACCTGAGATGAAATAAGTTATTTTTAAACCCTTTTTGATTAAGAAAAAAAGGAAATAAACATAATAATGTAGCACTGGTGTGACATAACACATTTTGCTTAAAAAAAGTCTAAATGAAACCTCTAGACTTTTGTCTCATCAAGAAAAGGTCTATGTATGTTGATGTGAGGGTCTTTTTTTTAGCCAGAACAGTTTAAACTCAGCATTAAATCAGGAATTGTTCCAATCAACCTGAATGTGCATTTGTATATGAAATGTTTCAAGTAAAGTCTTTTTCCATCCACTGGTACTACTAAGGTTTTGTGGTATTGCATCCCATAGGCTAATAGTTTCACTTAATTTAAATAACCATGTGGTATGGGGTTTGAGAGCTTTGGCATTTCCCTTACCACATGTAATCATCTTGCCCTTTCTAATCATGGCCCCTTTTAAAGAATTACTAGCAGTGTGACACACATTTACACATGACTTCACTTTAATTCAGTGCAAACTTATGTGGAAGAGAAGAACCTAAGAAAGGACCATATTGTGGCAAGGATGCTTGAACTAGACACTTGTGACTTTATTTACATGTTGTTTTCACGTGGGATATAAATATGCAAGGCCATAAGGGGCTGGCATAGTTTCGATAACGTTTCAGTGGCACAGCATTGAGTCCTTGTGTCAAAAAGAAAGATAAGCCACTCTTGCTATTTGGAGGCATGTCTTCAGATCTATAACTGGTGTGCTCAACCATCTTCTCTGTAAGCAGAAAGTGTCTGTCTTCAGAAATGATCCTGTCTCTAATTGCTTTATTTCTCTGAAGTTACATGTGGATGCCAAATTGTTCAGCTCTGCCGTGTCAGTAGCGATCTTTTTGTCCATTGCTTGTTCTTCAGGACAAAAGCAGTAGTTCTCTAGAGTGCCCATTGATGTAGGAAGAAGGATACTTTGGGCTTCGGATGAGGCCCTAAATGTCTCAGTACACGTGGTACTGTTTGTATTTCACTAGACACCCTGCCCGGACAAATCTAGGACAGATTTCTGAGTGGAAAAGATAGATGATCATCTGCTGATGGTGTGGAGATGCTGCAGCTAATGAGATCATCTGACTGCAGTGTTATGCGAGTACCTCTTCATCCCAGCTATAATTCATCTCCCTACCTGTGTCTTGTATTCCTTTCTTTTCCAGTTGACACTCCAGTTTCCTGTGTAGCAAAACAACCACCTCTTTTAATATCAGGACCATAGAACAGCTGACTAATCCACCCCCGATGAAGTGCAGGGGGCTCACTTGAATTCCAATGAGTTTTCTCTCAAGGAAAGGTATTTCTTTTTTTTTTTAAAAGGTTGGGGAAAATAGAAGTGATGGCACTATCCATCTGCATGATGGTGTGATCATTTCTCCACACTCAAGTGAGATGCTTCAGCACCAGCATAGAGGAAAAAGAGCCCTAGAAACCACCTACACAGTACACATGAATAGAAACACAATGGCAAAAATTAAAGGACCACATAGCATTATGAAAGCACATAGGAACATATAATTATTTCTCCTCCGTGCGGAAGGGAGCGGCCTTTCTATAAAATGCCATTCAGTTTGCCAGCTAAAATGAAATTCAGTGGGAGTCGTCTGCAGATATAGGTAGCACTGGCCTGAGTAACTTGTTGAAAGAGCCATGTGAAGGATCCCAGGGCTAGTTTCTTAGAAAGAGAGAGGACTTCCTATTGAGTCTCTGAATAAGCCTCCACAGAGCACGAGGAGCAAAGCAAGGGGGAAGGGAGAAGCTCAGCTGAATAATGGTCACGTTACCTGGTCACTGCAAGTGCAAAGTAAAGCAGGAGGCTGAGGAGAATTAGGGCTGCACTGTAGCTTTAACCTTGGCAATGCCCAGGCAGCAGCTGAAGTCCCCTGAAGTGCTTTGGATGAGTCAGCTAGGGTAACTGGAGGGCACACTTTAAAATGCATGTGTCTGTGCTCTCTCGGCTCTGGGAGCTGGTGTCAGGGAGGTGCAGCAGAGCCGTTACTCTGTCTTAGTGCACCATCCTGTCATGCCCTTCTGAGAGGCCTGGCACAGGCAGTGGCTTTGAACTCATGCACTCCTGGAGCACAGAGAGCATCAGGAGCGTGCAAAGTGCCAGCCCCTGCACAGCAGAGAAGAGAACTGGCCTCTCTTTCCCACCCATGTGCGCCCAGCCAGGCTGCTCAAGCAGGGACAGTGCCTGCTAGCACTATATGGCCATGCAACTGCACAGGGGTGAACATGTCCTTAGTACTGGTTAGCAAGGCCCCCTTCTGACCCAGAGCTGCTGATGAAGAGATTTGCAAATAACACAGACGGGTTGCAAAAGAGCCAGGCCAGGAAGAGATCAAAAGGCTGGTCTGGGGAGCAGCATGTTAGAGCCAAAGGACTTGCTGGCAGGGAATGTGCAAGTCTCTGCGAAGGATGCGAGAGCACTCGCCAGTGATGGATTTGTCTGTGGGAACTTTGATGTAGTAAGATCCAGCAAAGCAGCTGCAGGACGGGTGGAACAAGCAGAGTGAATTTAGCTTGTTCAGAAAGTCTAGCCCGTAGCCACTTCGACCGCCAGCAAGAGGACGAGCAGAAGGTGCTGCTCTATTTGATCCTAGATTTAGTAAATCCATGAAGAGGAACCTCTCCTGTTAAAATAGGATGTGTGAAAAGCGATAGAACTTTACAGCATGCCATTAAAGGAGATCTGAGTTGATTTAAATTTCACTTGCTAAAAATGTGCATTGGCCAACCTCTGCTAACAGGAAAAGATTGCCAGAGCTGACCACCTCTGTTGACTTGCACCCACAGAGGGCCTGGCTCTGGGACCAGAGCAGCATTATCATGTACCGCCAGACCATCTCCCCAGAGGCATCAGTCATTTGAGCGTAGGGTTTCCAGCAGCACAGGGCAACAAACCAGGCAGCATGGGGGGTTGCAGACCCTAGGGCAGATGATCAGGTGCAATGCACACTCCTTGAATCACATCTCCAGGCTTGAATTCAGTGGGCAGAACCACCCCACTTACTAGGCAATTACACAACCAGGCTTATATAGTAGAAAAACTTCCCTGCAGCCAGTTGCTGTGTTTTCAGCATTGTAGGTCGCCTAAAGCCAACATATGCTAGAGCAGCCTTTAGGCTCTTCTCACACCATGTAGAGACTCCCAAAGCAGAGGAGTGCGAGGCTGAGCTCCTAGGCATTTTTTCACGCTTCTCGCTGACTTGTCCCATCATTTTAGCCACATGGAAAGGCCTGGCTCAGGGTGTTTAATGTGGTTTTGGAAACTTTGATTTGAATGCTGCAGATGTGGCAGTGTGTAGCAGGATAATACCCTAGGGTCACCGTGCTCTCCCCTAGGGTGTCCCTCGTACCGTGCCAAACATTCGTTAAGCACCTTCGGAATCTCGCCTGCCACGTCTTCGATGTTATGTAATTATTGTAGGGAGGCTGCCCTTCGTTCCCTTGGCTACGGTTCTGCTGCTACCCCACATCTCAGTTCTATAATGGGGTTCCGGGCACCCCAGCCTTATCGGCTACGCGTGACTCTGACTGCCCCTGTACCACGCCCCAACCCTCGCAGGTTTCCCGGATGTTGTTTGGGTCTGTTTCACTCTCCGCACCCCACAGGCACTCTGGCTAGTCTCACAACCTGTGTCTCGCTGGCACTCAGGCTTGTCTTGCCACTGTGCCACCTGGCACCCATCAATTGCTGCCCCCTCTCTGGGGCTTCTCACACTGCCCCCTCTCTGGGGCTGGGGTCCCCACGCTACCGTGGAGCCCCTATGAGGCCTCCTCCAACCCCTAATAGCTTCAGCCGGTCCTCCAGTGTAACAACAACACCACCAGCCAATCAGCTATAACATACCTCTATGCCTCGTGGCTAAAACATCCTCCAAACCACACTGCAGGTGTTCTATCGCTCACCTGTGTCACTAGCAGCTTGCACATCCAGCCCTTTTCTCTTCCACACGTTCAGGGCCGAGCTCCTTCCTCCTTGGCCGCAGGCCCTCCCCTCCCTGGGCTTTGGCCTGCGATTTATATCTGAGCCAGGCCCCGCCCCTTCCATTCAGCTGACCAAACAGGTGTGTGTCCTTAACTCCCTCCAGTTGCCCGTAGCAACCAGCACCTGAGCCACTACTCCGGCTTCGCAAGTAGCAGGCACCTTAGTGCCCTGCTACACAGTGACTGTGGAGAAATTTAAGCACCCATTTCCATGCACTATTAGCAAATGAAAAGACAAGAGCTAAATATTATTCAATACTAAATGTTAGAGACAGGTTACCATTTTTTTTCCTGAGATGTGCATGCCTCATTAATTCTTTTTTTTATTCATCCTACAGGAAAAATTCTCCAGCTTGTTTCTATTGTGCCAACCCAGTGGGGGCCTACTTCTTTGGTAGGCCTGCCACAAATTAGCCCCTCATCTGTTCCGAGTGCCACTCTGATCCACGTCCCCTGCCTGATCTGCTTTCTGCTCCCTGCCTTGTGCTCCCAGCCTGCTCTCTGCTCTGCTTTTTACTTCCCTATATGTTGCTTTGCTGCCTGTCCTCATCCTGATCTACCACATGCCACGCACAGAAGCTGCCCGTGATAGTTGTGGCATTTGTGCTGCGGGTTGAGCGCCCATGTGCTAACCTATCAAAATTAATCTGGAAACTACAAATTATTTGGAAAAAAAAAAAAATCAACAATATATCTGGTTCTAATTGCTTCAGATTTTCCAATAATTTTTATTTAACCTTAAATTCAGTAAATTTCCTCCCTATAAAAATGACCATTCATGCACTCAATGCTTCTCTTTAGAAAACTGAGAACTCCATTTGAGAATTAAATAATTGTACCGCACTCAGGGGATTTGTTTTAAACCACAGGCTTTATGCAGAGGGAGCTGGCTGTTCAGCACTTGCCCTGCAGAATTTAAAAATCAGCATTTATACATATATATGTATTTTAAATGTCAGTGTAGTTTACTAGTCCAGTATCTGGAAGGAAGCAATACTCTCTGTGGGGAGTGTTTCCACAGACCATTCAGTTCACTGCAGTAGCTGCTCAAGGTTAAACAAGCACAACTGCTGATGTAATATGGCAAAACCCAATGATGTTTAAAAAGTGCTACCTCTGTTTGCAAGTATAACATGAAAAATGAGCAGAGGCAGTGGGAAGACGATATATATATTTATATTTATATATATATAATTTAACATCTAATCCGTTTCATTTATAAATGCTGTCTCTAAAGAGAGCTGCAATGTTTTTTGTGATCCTGATTAATCTTTCCTTTTATGATTACAATTCAATGGCAGTACATATAGAGCAGACTTTTTTAATGATACTCACGTGGTCAATACATAAGGCTTTTTTATTTTCTTTATGCACAGTGCTCATAGGCAGCAAGGTAAAATATCAGCACAGCTCATCATTAAGGAATGAAATAGAGAATGAATGGCATGATTCATCACAGGCTGCTTGAAGTCAGTGGCAAAATTCCCATTAATTTCAATGAGACTAGGATAGGTCTCTCTGTGCGTGTGTTTTTCCTACCATATCCTCCCTATTATCTTTATACCGCATGTCTCTTCTGAAATACCTGCAGCATGTGTATGCATGTCATATAAATTATGCACATCTCAAATATACACATCTTCCTCTCTCCTCCAGGAGCAAATTTAAGAGAAATATAATAGCTCCTGCAATCCCTTTAGAATTAGAGAATGCTGCCTTGTAATACAATCAAGAGCTGAATGACATTGTGGAGATAATTACACATACACACACCTATTACACTAAGCATAATGGAGGAGGGTGGGGGAGAAGATGACATTGTTTTGAACCATACAATGCTGGAGCCCTCGGCAGATGAGTGAAATCATAAAGGAGATGATGTGTATAGTCCATGACAGCTCTCCTATCCTCCATAGTGCAGCACAGTAGCAAAGGTCCTTGCTCTTTATGACAGCTCTGCTATTAATTTCATCCACCTGTATATTGAGATGAAATGTTGCTAATCAAGACGTCAATGAATGATCCTCAGATGCATCACAGGAGGGATTTCCAGAGGGAGTTGGAACATTTAATGCCATTATACGTGGCATTGGGCAGGCACCCTTTCAGGCTGGACATAAGGAAGAACTTCTTTACAGTCTGAGCCCCCAAGGTCTGGAATAGACTGCCGCCGGAGGTGGTTCAAGCACCTACTTTGAACGTCTTCAAGAGAAATGTGGATGCTTATCTTGCTGGGATCCTATGACCCCATCTGACTTCCTGCCCCTGGGGCGGGGGGCTGGACTCAATGATCTTCCGAGGTCCCTTCCAGCCCTAATGTCTATGTCTATGTCTACCATTACGTGAGACACCATTTGGGATACTGTGTAGACTTCTGGTCCCCCAGTTCTGGTCACTCTTCAAGAGAGGTGGATTTAGCCTGGAATAGGTGCAGAGAGGGCCTCCTAGGACAGTCAGAGGAATGGACGAACACTTAAACAGGGATACTTCACTTCAGCAGTTCTTATTTAGCTCAACAAGTCAAAGGCAGAGTTTGGGTTGGATGATAGAGTTGGAAGTGCCCTGAGGATTTGTCTAATCCAACACCATCCATGGAGACAGGTTATACTGTACACATCTTCCATCGTGAAGTTTGAAGGATTGCATTGTAGGAGATGTGGACTTATTTTTTCATAGTTTTCTCCGCAGAATATCCTTTACTAAATGTCTCCAAACACAGAAGGGAAAAGAAAAAAAGAATATTTTATACTCTAGCACCCTGCCACGTGGAGCGTGTAATGGATTTACTTCCAGGGCCGAGCCTAAACTTCTTGAAGGCAATGGAAAGACTATCAATGGGCTTTGGATCAGGTTTGCAAGAAAACTAGTTTGAAATATTCCCCACCTTTCAAATGAAGATTGTTCGGTGAAACTGGTAATACCTCATGAAAGAGGGTGAAAACCGGAGGCCGTAAAGTTGACCAATGTCTAATAAGCATGACACATTTACATTGTAGGCTGTTGTATTCCCTACAGATGAAATACAGCAAACAATGTAGGTAGAATTTTTTCAAGTACGTATTATCAACAAAACTTTTTTCTCAAAATTTTGAATTTGACCAAAAAGGGAATAGAGTTTTTTAGTAAAATCTGTGCAAAACAATTTCATCCATTTTTCACTGCCCTCTAGTAACTCTAATTACAGTTTGACATGACTTACTATAGCTGTTTTTAATTGATAGGTTTTGAATCCATAAATTTGCAATGCAATCTTCATATGACAATCTGATAATGAAAGGTATCCATTCTCGGTTATAAGTATTGACCTAAACTTTTTAAAATTCAATCTGTTTGTCTTCATGGGTGCAACTCATTTTTCTGAGTAAATAATGTGCTAATTAAGTAAAATATATCTGGTTAGCTTTGAAAATTATATCTGTTAAATGAATTTGCTCACTGATATGCTCAAGACTTATAAAAAATTGCAAGTTCAGGTTATTTGTAGTCAAAATTGGTGTATTGGTGCATAGATAGATCTTGTAAATAAAACTGATATTTGCTAAACAGAGTGAGGTTTTTAATCATTAAAATTTAAAAGCAATTGCCTATCTCCCCAGCTGATCAAAGGCACTTTCTAATATTTCTGTATATTGTGCACATTTTTTTAAAGCAAATAGACTTTCTTGGTGAAAGGAGTGAGCTAAGAAGCCAGATTAGAGATTTATATAATCATTTTGGTGACCCTTATTTAAAGGTCTTTAACGGGAATGCCATTGAGTGTACTATATTGAAACCATATATGCATGAAATGATAAAGAGCATTCATTTGTAGCAACCACTGGGGCAGACCCTTTCCATATGATACACTCTCATTTTTAAACTCCAGCAAATCTGGAGTCATTATATATGTTTCATATTCAATTCTCAAGCCAAAGGATGACTAAGTTAGTGCAGTTCCCAGCAATGGGAAGTCACCCCTTGCAGTAAAAAGCCTCACATCATCAAGAGTAAGGATCTGAAATATTCAAGCCTGCTAAGTGTTTTGGATGGCTGACTCTTACTAAAATGTAATGGCCATTGGGTGTCTGTATCCCGTGGTCAGCCAAATAGAAGATGTAGGCTGACTATGGGATATATCCAAAATTCTTAGATGAATGCCTTCTCCTCCCATGACAATCTGACACTACAAAATGTGTGTGGTTACAACAGGTCACGTATTTTGTACTCGGATGCTGCCATGCTTAATTTTTATTTAGAAGTGAAAGAACTGGGATGCAGTAGATGAATCTCTCTTAGAGGTATGACATCATTTCGGTTGTCCTCCACCTCGAATATTCTCCCATCTTTCCAAGACAGTTGTGCTCCTGCCTTCCTTGGGTTGCTTGCTGCTGGTATTCAGTCTAGCCTAATAAACTGTCATTGCTTGTTAGAGTTTCAGTTTTATTTAGAACTGAAAAAACTGGGATGCAGCCATCTACTCTCAGCAGGCAAATATGTGAGCAGAGCATAAGCATGCATGATATGCATGGGGTTCAGATCTGATATCTGCTAACTTTTTGTGCAGAATATAAATGGTACCTAGCTCATGATCTTGCAGCTAGGTCATTTAACACTGGACAGTAGGTTGCAGAGAAGCGCAGAAATTTCTGGGGAAAGCGATGACATGTCAGAAGTGCACATAATGATAAAGGCAAAATAGACATGCGTTCTTCCAGGAATAGTTTCATCCATCACACCAAGTGAGCGGCTGCAAACTACAAACTGTATTCTGGAGATGAAGGGCTTTGTTTCATGAAACGCTGTCTGACAAAAATGGCTTCTCAATGGAGTAAAAATGCCAACTTTTATCTGCTTCCTGCTGTAGAGGAGATTTGCAGTTTCCAACAGTTAAACTTTGTTAGTAAATAAAGGGCAGGATTAGAGCTAGGTGTGTGCTATTTGTGAACATATGCATGGCTTTTTGTTTCCTAAATGCAACAGTTTTGAAATGGAGGGTGGGGGGAAGGGGGCTAAATCCTATTCAGAAGGGTTTGTAAGGCACTCTGGGCATGTCTACATGTGCATTTATGCTGTCTTTACTATGCAGTAAATTACTGCTCAGTAAGAGGAACTAAGCCAGTGTCTACACATGCAGGCGTTAAGGTGCATTAATGCTGTGAGTGGACTGATTTGGGACTAAAGTTAGTGTGCACACACAAACTAAAGTTCGTCCCAAGTCAGTCCACACACACAATGTTACTGCTCAGTAAGGCATCTACATGTGTGTTACTGTGCAGTAACTAATCACTCAGGTCTGCGTTAGTCACTATATTTACTGTGCAGTACAGGTGTGCACTTGTAGATGTACACCTGTACGGTGCAGTAATTTCAGTTACTGCACAGTAAACACGCACATATAGATGCCCCCTCTTTGTCCTAAACTCTGGCCTTGCTTCAGCAGAAAAATACATGGATGTTCAAGAAAAAAGGGAGTTCCCTTGAGTTATCTGTAATACAACCTCAGCAATACAGTATATAAGCACTAGAGGTCCATGTTTTTAGATCAGAGGTTTCAGATCTAATCTCCAAGAACAACCCGCTCAGGGATGGTGTTACAAGTCATCCAATAACAGTCCGGAAACAACATTCAGCTCCAGAGCATGCCACAAACAGTGACCTGCCAAGTGTGAATGCTCAAAGCTGTTGCTGAGTTTTGTCATTCGAGAGCAATCTGTTGTGTTTTGCATAAGATCATTCATCAAATAATTCTAAACAGCAAGCAGCTTCATAATCACCATCGTGTTTTAACAGATTATTCATGAGCAGGAGAAAATTACAAACATCGGTCAAAAACAAATTATTAGCCAAAAAGAGTTTGCCCAGTTCCAGCTTAGACTGAATGGAATGGAAAGCAAGCATGATATATGAGTCAACATTGTTACAGCATCAGACTGTTATTATCAATAGAGGGTGGAATCACAAACATATGACAGCGTGCCATAATGTTTGGTAAATTTTGATTTGAGTTTAATGGAGACCCTGCAGGCACCAAATGGAAATGTGTTACACCCACCACTAGAAGTATCAGCTACCATTGGTGCATACCATATGCCTTTATGGGAAGTAATAACTACAGCTCCCTCAAATGACTGGATTTTCATGTTAACATGGTTTTTTGAGCTGTTACACATCTTAAGATGTGAGTGACAAATTTGTGGCTATTGTGGAAAATCACCACACGTCACTGAAAATCTCAGGGAGTCCAAGAGCAAGTGAAAGGGTCAGCACAGACCTTTCTGGCTATAAGAATGAAATTAGTTAGCCTAGTCATAGTCATGGGTTACAGCGTTATCAGCTGAGATCTTGATTTTCTCTGTTTAAAAATCCCCAATTCTCTGGTTAAAACCCCCACGTGTACGTGGCACCCCCTGTGCCTTGCTCCCCCCAGCCCCGAGCAGCCTGTGCAAGGGGAAACCCGCAATTTCCCATGTCTTTCTCAATTAAAGGAGAAAATCCATGTTTTTCCACAGCAAACGGAAAACCCAAATCCCGGGTTATCAGTGTGTGTAGAAAACAAGGCATGAGACCCTGCCTTATTTTATTGTAGCCTTTGTGCTAGTGTGTGATTAGCTTAGTGACCTACTTACACATAATCACAAGCATGTTGTACAACATTATATTCATTCATAATTTCTTGGCTCACTAGGATGTAGCGAGTAATAAAGCTGTTGGCCTCCTTACCCAATTTTCTGAGCTGAGATGAGGGATAAGTATAATTATTGGAGCACTGTTTTTTGTCAATAAGAATACAGTACTGTATATGTTAAGAGAAGTTCCTGCCAGGAGGTTCACAGTGAATGGTCCTCTAACAGTGCTCCTTTCCTTCATCTAACAAGAAACGACAGTTTACTAGGCTAGACTGAACACCAGCAACAAGGAGCCCAAGGCAGGCAGGAGCACAACTGTCTTGGAAAGACAGGAGAATATTTGGGATGGAGGATGACCGTAATGATGTCACACCTACAAGAGAGGAAAGTGTGCAGTGAGAATAACAGCAGGAATAGCTGATGCTGTGAAACACTCTTTTATCAGATTCCCGGCAAATATGAAATGAGGCACAAGTAAATCAACCGCCAACTGCATGAAAGTGCGTACATCTCTGTGCCTGTACATATGAGGGATAAGGTGGGGAAAATGCACGATGCAAGAAAGAGAAAAAGGAGTATGGACTGATTCAAGATGATCTCCTTTTCCATCTATATGTGCATTGGTTGGCACTATAATATGAGACAAATGGACATTTGTCCATTGACATTTGCTTCTCACATCACGGAGTGGTACTGGCTATCAGCACCCCTATCTTTTGCATGTAGCTTACAGAGCAAGACTTTAATCTGTGAACACTTTCTACCTGATTGTTCACAGGGGCCATGTTTACATGAGATGCTTACTGCACAGTAGCTCGTTACTACTGCACAGTAGCGTTGCGTGGCATGAACCGTGATACAACGCTACTGTGCAGTACCAGTGAGCTGGCACACAGCCGGCATCACCAGGAAGCCATGCAGAAATGTTACTGTGCAGTAATGCCAGTTACTGCACAGTCACTTAGTACTCGGGTATGCAAATATGAAATGACTGCGCAGTAACAACTGAGCAGTCAGCATCTCATGTAGACACAGCCAGGAAGCACCTTTTCTTCTGTGTCATGCCATTATGTGATCCCCCATGTATTCACACGTAACTGTTGGTGCAGATAAAGGAAGAGTGCCCCTTCCACATAAATCAATTTAATTTCCCCAGTTCTTTGCACAATGTTACTGTTGTTTTTAGGGATGGGTCCAAATTAAAAGCTTTTTTCTAAAGAATCCAAAGTTTAAGTTTTGATGTAGATCATTGCAGCTTGAGCTATAGTTTCTATATACACACAAGGGCTTTAATTATTATCTAGGAAAATGAACCAACAGTCAACAGTAGTGTTTCTTTTGCTGCTGTTCATCAGAGGCTTCAAACTTCTATTTGGCTTTTCAGATTAAGTGATATTTTTTTCTAATTCAGCTTTGTATGTGAACAATTTATTCCTCACTTGAGCTTTCAGCTTCTAATGGATTCTGTGGGCTTTGGATTGTCAAAATATGACTCAAACTACAATGGTACCACTCCATATTACTCAGCTTTCGAAACAAAATATTTAGCTTTGAGCTACTATATTTGCCACCACACCATGAATAATCCAATTTTTAATTATCTTATAACCTGCTTCTTTTTACTTTGGTTGTCTGCAATTATTATAATTTCAGCAAAAGGGTCATCGGAGGAACCTGAAGCTAGCTGGAATAGATTGTTATCCAGTGTGATGTATTGATCAGGGTCAGGCAGTAAATTAACAGGGGCAGAACACCATTAAATTTTAAACTTAATTGCCTTCTACTCTTAATTTCTATTGGATATAATCAATAGGTGCCAGAGGAAAGGTAAAGGAGTTATTTAGCAAGCATCTATTTCCTGCAGCATAATGGAAAACTACTGTTTCATCCTCTGGTTGATGCGAATAATTTGCAGCGCAAGTGTGGCCACTTAAGCATTTTGTCAAAAGATTCACTTTCAGTTCGGTCTTGATTAGTCTTTTTCCATGCCAAGGAAAAGGGTGATTTAGCTGTGCAATCTATTTGGGCTTAGCTTGCCCTTTACTCTTTGCATGTGAACCAGCATTGTTGTGGTGTTGCTTATCCTGGGCTTGCTTTCATTTTTGGGCTGAAAGTTGAGCAATGTGCTCAGGAGGATATCTCCTAAAACAACTGCTTACAAGGACCCAAAGAAGAGAGAGAAAAATGTGCCGTAATATATCCAGTGAAGAGGGCAAAGGATTTGCAGTTGGGAGACACGTGGTGTGTCCTGCACCGTGCTGGCTCCAGCAGCCGTGCCGTTGCAGCAGCCCAGGGCACATCTACACAAGACGCTTACTGCACAGTAGCATGCTGGGCAAAACTCATGCTAATATGCTACTGTGCAGTGTTATTAGGCTACTGCACAGTAAGCGTCACTAAAAAAACATTTGCCAGTGCTACTGCCCAGTAGCGCAAGTTACTGCTCATTGAATTAGTTCTTGGTTAACCAAGCACTAAACTTAATGCGCAGTAACTACGGTGCTTTAATGAACCTGTAGACATGCCCAGTGAGTACTAAGGCTGAGAAATCCCCGTAGTTTCTGCTCTTGAATCAACTACTCACTGCCTGCCCGATACTGGGCAAGTCACTTCTGTCTGCGTCGCATTTTTCTCCATCTCAAAAAAGGGGATAATGAAACTTCCACCCAGTTACAGCACATTTGGATCTACAAATGAAAAGATCCATACAGGAGCTCAAAGGAGCCATTCAGTGTGGATAGGAACACAGCAAGCTTTTCTCTGCCCTGCAGGAGGGTTCGGTGCAGCTGTGCGCAGCTCCGTTCTCCACTGTCTATTTTCAGTCCACATTAATACGTCCAGTGACTGAACCTGCCCCACTTCCATGCAGAGGCTACTCCACAGCTGAGTATGCTTCCCCGTACCAGATTTTTTTTTTCATATAAGCTGAATTTAATCTATGTTACAAACACAGAGCACAGGGCTGGCAGGGGCCACTTGAGTGACCAAAGCCAGCCCATTGTTAGTACAGATAATATGATCCCTTTCGTGAGCTGATTCAGCCCCATCTGAAAAGCAGCTCGATTTTTTTTTTTTTGGCACTCAGTTCTCCTCTTGAAAATCTTTTCACTCCTCTGATGGTTAGAAACCTAATTTCAAAAATTTTATTTTGTAATTCCTAATTATACACCTGCGTATCCCTCTGTGTTAACATCCTTCAGGTATTTGGTACTGTTTTGTCTCCTTTTAGTTATTGCCTAATCAACAAGAGCGCATAATTTTTAGCCTCTATAATTTTTAAATCACTCTTTCCTCTCCCATTATTTTTCTTGCCATTCTTCTCCAATCACCCTCTATTTTTCTGTTAACATAATGCTCTGAAAGGAACACTGTGTTTCAGGTAGGCTATGCCAGAGCTGTTAGCTCAGTATAGCTGACTACGAGTACCATCGAGGCACAAAAAGCTCATTGAATCTGTCACAGGCCCGGAGCCGGCGAGCCAAGCTCACGGTCGTGGTCACGGTGGGGCGGC
>NW_017728997.1:12626579-12628702 GCF_001723915.1 Gavialis gangeticus | reverse complement strand
TCTGTGTTGTCAGCACACCTTTGAGATTTTCCGTGACAGAATCCTGGCTGGAAAGCTGATGGAAATAACTGCTACAAACTTTTGGCAAGACTGAAGTTTCTATTAAACAGTTCCTAGTGAACTGGAGAGAGTGAACATGTCCAACCTGTACGTTCCTCAGGTCAGATTTTACTCTCTGGTACAGCAGTTGAAGGCAGGGCAGGGTGGCACCTTGGAGACTAACTGATTCAGAGAGGCATAAGCTTTGGTAGGCAATAACTAGGGACCTACTTAAATCATGGTGAGACCAAGGGTGTTTTTGCAGCCTGGTCATGGCACACAGAGCCAATTCCATGAGCATTTCACAGTGGCCCCACCCTTCGGTACTGATTGGCAGAGAGACCCCAGTGGCGGGAGGGATCATGGGCAGGCTGCCATCTTGATTGCTGGCTGCTTTTATGTAGCCCCGCCACTCAGCACTGATTGGTGGAGAGACTCAAAGTGGGGAAGGAGGGACAAGGAGGCAGCCACCACCTGTCATGCCCGCCAGCCAGCCCTTTGCCCTCCTAGCGGTGAGGACCACTGGCTCCTACTGGGGAGCCAGCATTTTATTAAGTTCTCTTTTTGTTGTTGTTGATCTTGCAGATTTTTTGGACAATCCTGGATTTTGCAGTTTTGCACATTAAGTAGGTCCCTAGCAATAACCTGCTTCATGAGATGCTTTGTTGTAACATTTGGTGAAGCAAGTCCTTGCCTAAAAAAGCTCAGGCCTCTCTGAACCATTTTGTCTCCAAAGTGCTGCCCTATCTTGTATCTGGCTTGAGACTAATGCAGCTAACTACCTCTGTGATACAGTGCTGCAAATTCTGTACCTTTAGCGTTGTTCCAATATTAGCCTGTCTCCAGGACCGGAGTCAATCACCATTGGAGTGAAATGGGAGTAATCCAGTGAGTGTTCGGTTCTGGTTCTAGATGTGGATTGAATTGAGCCCCTTTTGTGCTGTTTTGTAGTGAATCACATGGCCAATAATGTTCACTTTCCAACAGAGATTTTTTTAAAAACTGACTCATGATTATGGATTCCTTGAGATTCTTTTAAAATCAAACATCTTTAAAACCAAGTTGAGCTACATTGCCATGGAAAAGCAGCCCCCCTTGAAAAGTATCAGGTTGGTCTTCCCAAAATAGAGAGCCCCAGACTAGCTGGTCACACTTGGAAATCTTGCCCGATATCTGTCTGTGATTTTCTCCAGCAGTAAGTAAAGGGAACAGGTATTTCCTTACGAGCACATCTTATTATATTCAAGACTGGTCTCCTTGAAAGACATTTGCCTGCTGCCTTTGCAAATTTAAAACCTGCCATATCATCAAAAGAGTTTCAAACATGAATTCTACTCTTTGACAATTATTCCTTGTCAAATTATTTTGGTTAACAGGGAATTCATCTCAGGAGAAAATCTCTTGACTGTAGAAGGAATTAACTGTGCAGACAATGGAGACCTTTTTGAAGGGAAGGCTTCAGGGCAGAGTCGTAAGAAATACTCAAGAGGGGCTTAGCAATTGTGCTGGAGCAATACTGAATACTGGTGAGATTCAGAATCTAAAGCATCCTCAGCCAGGCAAGGAAGTGAGTCATACAGAGCAGTTAAGTGACTTGCCCATGCAAAGTCTGCATTTATTTATCCTCATTTATCCTGAGCCCTGGTGTAGGGGCATCACTGCAAGACAAACCCTCATTTGTAGCAGGGAAGATATTATTAGTCCTAGCAGCGTAGTAGCCCTAGCACAGTTAGGGAATGCTTTCTGCAGGCAGTGATATGCTTCCTACCAATGCAAAGGTAAAGGCAAGCTTTTACCTTGGCCTGCTGGAAACAACCTCCTTTTCATTCAGACAAGCTTGCACCTATTTCCTGTGGCACAGTTAGTCTGCCCACAGCATCAGTTGTTACGGCTTCTCTGAACAAGGGCAGATTGGGGCTTCTTGTTTTGCTTTCTTTTACAATCATCTCTTCTGAAAGGAACACAGGCATCTAGCTTACCTGCTCTCCTGGGACCACATATGGCAGAGCCATCTGCCCTGAGACCGATTCAATCCTGCTGCGGCGGACAGATGCAAACAGCACCTTTTGGAGCAAGCAGGGATT